>NC_040038.1:19595970-19686388 GCF_003713205.1 Coffea eugenioides
GAGCTCCGGGCAGGTACGAACATCTCATGGTAGCCATCGACTATTTCACAAAGTGGATGGAAGCCGAACCCCTGGCCACTATCTCCGGTAGAGCAATTCAGAAGTTCTTCTGAAAAAACATAGTCTGCCGCTTTGGCATCCCGCATATCCTAATATCCGACAACGGGCGACAGTTTGCTGAAAATCCCTTCAAAAGTTGGTGCGCCGAGCTCGGAATTAACCAGCACTTCACCTCGGTTGGACACCCCCAGGCCAACGGTCAGGTGGAGAATGTCAACCGAATCATTATGCAGGGGCTAAAGACTAGACTGGAGCTAGCCCAGTCTAACTGGCTGGATGAACTTCCTAGTGTCCTCTGGGCTTACCGCACTATGTCAGCTGGCGGCCCCACCCACGAGACCCCGTGTTCAGTCTGACTTACGGAGTAGAGGCGGTGGTACCCGCGGAGATTGGTCTCCCCTCGCCTCGGACGCAGAATTTCGTTGCGACAACCAACGAGGAAGAGTTGAAGTACAACTTGGACATGCTGGAGGCTAGGCGTGAGGAAGCGGCGGTCCGGATGTCTAAGTACAAAAGCCAGCTCGCCCGCTATCATAACGCCAAAGTGAGGACCATACAGTACCAGCCAGGAGACCTTGTCCTGAGGAAGAATTCGGTCAGCCGGGCACATGGCTCCAACAAGCTCGACCCTAACTGGGAAGGCCCATATCTGGTCCTAGAAGCAAGCCGAACTGGCTACTGCAAGCTCGCGAAAATAGATGGATCAGAGGTACCCCGCACTTGGCACTTCTCCAATCTGCGACTGTTTGTAGCGTAGGTTAGACCAGGGTGTTCAGTTGTCTGTTCTTTGGGATCCGAATTTCAGTTTCATCATTCAGTAAAAGCTCGACTGCCAAGTTGTGATTTTATTTGTACTTGTTTGCTTTTTAAGTTTGAATCTCACACTAGCACACTCAGCGTTCCCTCACTAAATGTTCTAGTGGGGGGTTAAGGGTTAGTAATGTGTGCGGCAGTGCTCGACCCCAGGAGGTCGGCACGACTGGAAAACTTTGAAGGATCCTGAAAATTTCACGCTCGACCCAGGAGGTCGGCGGGCGCCATGGCGAGATGCGATGTTCGACCCGAGAGGTCGACGCTGATTAAAACTTCCATGTGAATGCTCGACCCCAAGAGGTCGGCAAGGGTTAAAACTGAGGAGTCTGAGAGCACGACGCTCGGCCACGAGAGGTCGGCATGGAGCGGACTATGTTTGGTCTGATGGGATTCAAGGTTCGACGCTCGACCCAAGAGGTCGGCACGAACCCCTTCAAAGCCGGACGCTCGACCCAGGAGGTCGGCGGGAAAGATCCTTAAGGATTCAGTGTTCAGCCCCAAGAGGTTGGCACGTTGCCCTGGTAGGACGGCGTGGTGCTCGACCCGGGAGGTCGGCACAGGGTTTCGACAGTCTGGTTCCCTCTAATGATTTAGTTGTTAGGTTAACGGGGGTATGCATTTGGTGCTCGACCCAGGAGGTTGGCACTTGGCTTTGGTTGTTGCAGTGGGATGCAGGAAAGAATTGCAAGGAAGTATCCTTCGAATTTCGTACATGCATTCAAAGCCTATCTATTACAAAACTTCCAGCCTATCTATTACAAAGCCTACCGAGCTATACAAGGACCTAACTACGCCTTATTTTTGCTGGCGATCTGCTTGAAGTGGGAGTTGAAGGTACACCTTAAGCATGTTGAGAGGTAGGAGCTGAAGGTACACCTTAAGCATGTTGAGAGATAGGAGCTGAAGGTGCATCTTAAGCATGTTGGGGGTCGGGTGGAGAAGGCTATTAAAAAGGATTTGGGGAGCCTTTCCGTCTCAGATGGACCTTCAAGAGCATTTTCAACTGGAGCATGGTCACATCCTTATAAGAAGACGGAAAGGCTTTCTGGAGTGGCCGCTGCCCTAGGCCACAGGCTCCTTCCCGGAAGCCCTGCCAGGAGTCTCCTCCTCCAACAGGGGAAGCTCCGCCAGCTCGGCCCCCACGTCGCTCCTCCCCATCAGATCCTTCAGGGCATGCCCCTTGCGGTACCCGTCGAAGAGCCAATCCAGCTTCTCCTCGGCCGCAGGATTGTAGTTCTTGAAATCCGCCAAGTTGAAATCGAGTGGGTTGAGGCCCTTCACCTTGTCCAGGGTCCGCGTGGCGCCGATCTGGAAGATGGGCTGGTTGAGGCAGGCCAGGTCCTCAGCGAACTGATCGGATGAGATGAAGTCCCGGACAGCCTTCTTGCACTCCCGGCTGACGGTGCCGGAGAGCTCAATGGCGTGCTCCTCCCTCAGTATCGCCACGCCCTTCTTCTCCTGGTCTAGCTCGGACCGAGTGGAGGCGAGCTGGACCTGGGAGTCCTCCAGCCCCTTCTCAGCCTTGCCCAGCTTGGCCTTAAGGGAGTCTACCTCCTCAAGGGCCTTGGCCAGTTTCTGCTCGGTCTCCCGATTCTTCTTTTGCATCTTATCCAAGTCGGGAGACAGCTCCGAGAAGCGGGTCACCAGGGCAGTACCGGCGGCGTTGGCCTGGAGAGATGAGAGTAAGAGTTAGCATATTGCTAGCCACATTCGGAGAAAAGAAACAGGGACCCAAGGGATCTAAAAGGGAGAGAGTTTACTTGGGTTTGGGCGGTGTAATACATGTCCTGGAGCTCAGACGGGCTGGCCAGCTCCATCCACTTCTTGTCACGTGGAAGGACTGAGCCCGTGACCAGCTCGCGAGCCACCACGGGGAACTGGGCCCGGTCATTGATGGAGAGCTCCCAGGACGGGCAGAAGCGCCGGGGATCATGCATCGTAGGGGCCTGGCTCTGCTTCGTGGGGGCCACGTGGCGGAAGTGCCACAAGCTCGGGGGGCGCTATCTTGGGCGTGCTCCTCCGCGGAGCCCACCACCAGGTGGACAGGGCCCCCAGACGTCAGCTGGAGAGGGCGCTGTGCTGGGCCCTGCGCAGGTTTCTTCGCAGGCTGGGAAGGCTCGTCGTCTCGCCCCCTCTTCTGCCCCGTGATCTTCTTTTTGCCGGGGACCTGCTTGGAGGGGGACTGAGTTTGGGAGGCCTCCTTCTGGGGGGCCGAACTGCCCCCAGGAGTCGCGGAGGCCTCAGGGGCCTTCTTTGCCGCCTCAGGCTGTGTGGTGGAGGCGACCTCCTCAGTCGGCGCGCCCAATAGCCTGGAGAGCTTCTTCACTGCAGAGAATATCACCGGATTAGTGCTACAAGTCAGAGAAATATAGGAAAAAAGGCAGCAGATAACAAAAGAACAGGAGCAGCATTACAGGTATCTCGGTTGGCGGGGGAGAACTCCACCCTTCCGGGGGACCCGGACAGCTTCCCCAACAGCCCGACTGCGGAAATCTACTCAGTGGAGAACTTGGCTGCGTACAGCTTCGCCGCAGAGTCCAGCAGCTGGCCGAAGGGCTCAGGGTCCAGGTCCTCCGGGCAGGGGTCGTCCCCGACCCCCGCAACCTTCCACGCAGTGGGAGGAAATTGCGTGATTTTAACAAAAAAGAAGTCCCCCTTCCAATTCTTCACGGAAGAGGGGACCCCGTAGAGGAGATCCTGGGCGCCCTTCCCGCCGCGATTGCTGGCGGAACGGCGGCAGAAGTAGTACCACCCAGGGAGAGAAGCCTTGAGGGCGTAGGCAGCACGAAAGAGAGAGATAGAATAGGGGATGGAGCAGATCTGGCAGTAGATCAGGAACCCGATGATGATCCTGATCGAGTTATAGTGGGCTTGGGTGATCCTGAGCCTCCAGAAACTCAGGATCTCGGTCAGGGCCGGAGGAATGGGGAGTCGAAACCCCGCGACCAGTTGCACTTTATAGATGGTTACAAAGCCTGAGGGAGGTCGGCAAGTCCGGTCGGTGGGCCCAGCAGCTTGTGGCTCGAAGCCCGGAGGAATGGAGAACGACGCGGCCAGCTCGGCCACCGCCCCGGGCGAGAGGGTGGTCTCCTCCCGGTCGGGGTAACCGTAGTTGAACTCAGGATCATCCCCCTGCTCGGCATCAGGGGTCCCCTCTGAGGAGTTCCTGTTCTCCCCAGCTCCCCCCCGGGCTCCGCCAGGGGAGTCATGTGGGGACTCTGGGGATGGAACAGAAGCTTGCTGCCGGATGTAGGCATCAAGCTCGGCCGCCTCCTCCAGGAGTCGGGCGGAAGGAGAATGAGCAGACGAAGAGCTCATGATGTCAATAGGCTCAAGCAAGTCAGGAATGAAAAAATTGGGATTGGAAGCAGAGGATGAAGGAGGAGGAGGAGGGGGAGATGATGAAGACGAAGATGAAGATGAAGACGAGGACGAAGAGGAAATGAAGATTCTGGTGGCTCTACGACGGACCGGAGTCTGGGATGCGGAGGAAGTGACGTCGGAGTGACCCGACATAAAATGCAAAGGGTGGCAAATGGAGGAAAGGAAATGCGAAAGAAGAAGGGAAAGGACTTACTGGTGATCGGAGTGAAGAAAGGGATGGAGAAGTCGCCGGAATCTGGGTGCTGTTGGCCGGAAATGCGCTACTGGGAATTGGGAAATGCACGAGGAAAGGAGAAAATGGCAAATAGAGTCAACTGAAATTTGGCAACCCCTATTTATAGGGAACGAAATGGGGGGAAAACGGTTGCTTGAATTTGAACCGTCCCATGTGAACACATTTAATAGAGGTACAGAGACCGAAGGGACGCGACAGCTGAAAGGACGCGAACGCCACTTCCCAATGTCAGCACTGCACCGGAGGTGACCGCGGCAGAGCAGTGGGATGAGGGGCTTCCACGTGGCAAGGGGATAGATCAGGTCTGCCTGGGAGCCTGACCTAATCTAGGGGGCTAGTGCAGAGGCCCCGTCCTGGGGCTGTACACGTGGCAGCCCAGGGTTGATCCGAGTTGGGCTTGCACCCCGGGCCCATGGGGAACCAGCCCAGGGCGCACGGCGACTAGGGCTCCGGGAGGCTCCCGAGAGCTACCCCGCAGAGGGCGAGGAGAATCCCCCTCAGCGGGGGATTGGGAGCTATCCAGGGCAAGTCCCGGAACGTACGGAGGTCGGACTCCTAAGCGGGTATAAATGGTAACACATACCAACTGTACAAGGTACGCTCACTATTGGCAATTCACTCCCGACTGCTTTTCTGTTAGTACACTCCCCTCTCACCGGAAAACTAACTTGACCGTCGGAGTGCCCTCGGGGACCACCTCGGGGCCCCTTCCAGTTTACCCTCCTATTTATCTTGTAGGCTTGGAATCAGCTCTTCCATCAGCACCCCGAGCTCATCAGGTCAGTTCGGCCCGGGGAAGTTCCGTGCTTCTTCAGAATACTAGATACAAGTTTTCATTGTATCAAATGTCTGAATACAAGAGGCTCATATAGACATATCTTGATTGTTTCCATCCTAAAAAAGACAAACGTACAAGTGTATTACTTTGGCGTCCATCACTACAAAAATGGAAGAGGAATAACATTAATCAACAAAAGGTTTTGAATACTAGTGCCTCAAGCTTTATTCGTTTCCACCAACAAGCCAAGACGTTAATGGCTAACCTACATTGAATGAAAAAATATATTTATTGAAATTCACCTCCTGACTTTAGGCGTTATATTTAAATTAGCAAAACCGAATCATGCACCTATATAGCTTAAGTTGTGCCTCCGCCAAGCTTTCTTTACAATTTTGTTCATGGCTAAAAAAAATATTATTTTGTTCATGCACAATTTTGTTTGGATAGTGTATTATTTAAAATATTATTTGGAATAATTACTGTAGCACTTTTTGTGATATGATGTATGTGAGATAAAAAGGTGATTGAGAATATAAAAATGTAGGTTGGGAAATTTGTTTGTGATGTAAGCGAAATATTATTTGGAATAATTTTGGTATCCAAACACTCCCAATTGGGAAATTGTTGCTGCGCGAAAAAGGTTGAAAACAAAGCAATTGGTGACATAAAAACAACAATAATAGGGTAAAAAAACTGGAATTATTTTAGAATATTCTTCCTTAATGATGTTGTATTTCGAACAAATTAACTCAACAACCGTAGACAAGGAATAAAGAATCGGTATAAACATACATCCAAGAGCACTGACCACACAAGGAAACAATGCAAATATTTCTTCTTACTAAAGAGACTAAATAATGACCATTATGAGATGTTTGTATCATATTCTAACAGATGACTGCAAGGATTCTTTCTCAAGTGGCTACAAAATTTAGGGGGCAAAATCCTATTTTAGATAGCAGATTCTACAATCCACCAAACTGTAAAGGCAGATTTAAGAACAAAAATTATTTTGCTGGGGAATGTCAATTTTAATAAAATGTGGGCACCCTTAAATTGAACAAGAGACAACGATTTTTTTTTCCTTAAATTTTGACATAAAATAAACAGATGATGGGAACGAACGTACGTGATTTTACTATGAATACCTATTAGGGCCACTAAGTGAAGAAGAGCTAACGATTTTTTAAGTTTAGGCCAAAAACAAACAGAGGATAGGGACAACTGTACTGTGAAAACCTACTGGGGCCGCTAATTGTCTGGCAACAATTGCTTTTGCATAGAAATCCTTGAGCTGAATTGTTTTGTGACCAATCTGGGTTATTCTACCAGAATTCAGTATGAGCAATAAGGCTAGTACATTTGAGCAAGCTCGTGAGCAGGCCTAGAACAACATTTCTCAGCCTAAACAAACACCCAAACTTGCAACTGATGAAGGCAATTTCACAATTTCTAGCACTACACAATCGGAATGGGTATTGAAACATTCACGTTTTGACACTTCAATAAGGTCGGGTCCTGCTTGGACAAAATGTAAAATGTTGTCGATAAATAGAGGTAGATCTTGTTCATTAACATCTTTTTTGAAACATTCACTACCAAACAATTAACCAAGCAGCGCTGATCAAATCCAGATTCCGATGCAAGCTCCCAATTTTATGAGCCTATTAATTTTATGGGCAAAAGAATTTGAGTTAGCACCACTATTCAACTTCATTTTACCAAGCTGTATGTCTTCTACTTCTGTATATCAAACATAGCAGTGGAATTATAGTACCCAAATTATCTAAGACTTGATCACTTGTCAACATAGTTATTATTGACAAAAGCAAGAGAAGTCAAGCTAGCTGGTAGCACCATTGTCAAATTACTAAAGAGCTACCAAAACTGATTAATTGTACAATAAACTCTATCACACCTAAGAAAATATGTTCATTGAAAAGCACCATTCCATGCAATGAACGATGATGACTGATGGCTGACAGCCTCATATCCACAGAGGCCGAATAATGGATGCGCATCATGAATGAAAGGCTTGCTAGCGGAGAACAAATTGAGGAAATCAAAACGTAACTAATTTTGCATGGACATTGTAATAAAACGTGGAACGCATAGGAAGGACTGGCTTCCAATAATTTACAAAGGACTAGTCCCAATATTCTGTTGATGCACATTAGTTTAGGATGGACCAGGAAGCACAAAGGATGGTCTGGTCCCAAAATTCTGTGGAAGCACAATAATTAAGGATGGCCCGGTCGCAAAATTCGATGGAAGCAAGGTATGTATAGTCAGTTTCGGGGTGTACGGTGATGTTAATGTCAATTTAAGTCACTATTCGAAGGAGAAAAAGAAGGAATCTAGCGAGAAGAAAAGAAACTGTGCATAACTAAGATGTTTACCAAGTCTCTTAACTAAGATGTTTGTTGAGTCTCTTATTCTTTAACAAAAGAATCTAGGCTTGATTGACAAATGAGTTTTTTGGACATTTGTCTAAAATTTTATTGTAAATTACTGTAAAAGTTGTAGGAAAATTTTTTGAATATTTTAAAGTATATAGTTAAAAACTTTGAATTTTTTTTTTAAGTTATTATAGTTAAAGTTGTTAAAAAATTTGTAACAGGCAAATTTGATCAAAAGCTTGTTTACCACATAGGCCTCTAATAGTTCATTTAAAGAAAATCAATTACTTCTTCACTGAATTTGATTATCAAGGGGATCACGTACATGCTGTATTCCAGGCAATGGTGATTTCAGAACACGTCCAAAAATATTTTGAACCCAAACTTAGAGTACTAAATAAAAACCATGTTCTTTTGTCCTATATTTTAACTAGTATAAGAGAGCGTACGTTGCATGTTGTTTTTTGTGATATTTAGTCGCAAAGTTTTTTCTCGTGACTACTACAAATAATAGAGATATTAAGTATTTAAAGTGTCGTATTAAAATAATATTCTCCTTCAACAAAACATATAAAAAATACAAACTTTAAATGATTTTCAATCCCATTAGAAAGCGTAGAATATCAATATCAATCTAAATTAAAATCCAAAAGACAAACTACTGACATCAAACTCTACAAACAAACTCCTCCAAAAATTTAATGGAATTTTAACATACTTGACAACTATTTTTTATTGAGTTTGGTGCACCCATATGCTGAATACTCAAACCTAAAGTACTAATTCACGAGCGACATGTACTGCTTTTTGTATAGAAATTTACGTGGAAGATTAAAACCATCAACGGAAATTCGCAAAAGTTGATATATTTAACAAAGAAAAAGGTTCTTTCGCTGTGGTCCTCTCAAGAGCTACCCCTATCGATACTATATATATGTGGTACATAATCAACAATATGAAAGAAAAATTTGAAATCTAGCAAAGCATGCAAGCAAGAAATTAATGTTGTCTTCCTACGTGTTTAATGCAGTACAACATGACGGTTCAGTTTTTATATATTGATTGCTGGATTAATGTTGATATGGATACATATCTAACTCGGGCCCTCACAATGAATTAGTTTGGATAGTAAATTATTTACACAAATTTATCTGTTTGTATAATATATATATTTTTAATCACTTTTTTATCACACAGACATCACATTAGAAAAGTGCTGCACTATTTTTTAAAAAATTTATCCCAAATAATCTCCTATCCAAACAGAGTCACATCGGCCAAAATGGAATATATTTTCATTGAAAAGTGCTACACTATTTTTTTTTTTTGAAAAAATTATTTCAAATAATCTCCTATCCGACACAGTTGCATTGGTCAAAACTTTACAAAACTGTCTACGGACATAACGTGGCCAATTGAGGTCCTAAATTCATGCAAAACTATCTATGGGCAAATCTATCATTTTAGCTTGATTCCCATTAAAAGAAACCAAACTCCCTACTTATGACTTTGGACAAAATTTTACTCCATCCTTGCATATCAAATCTTTCGCCAATTATATAGCAAATTTTCCCTTATAAATATCTGAACTATAAAAAAATATTTCCCTTGAAAAAAAATGTTTGCAGACCGCATTGACCAAAGCTACCATTGAAATGTTTTTGTGAATAAAAATAGTCCATTTTTTATGGTGTAAACTTACAAAGTTTAAAATCAAGATGAGTGATTTACAATTCTTTGGAAGTACAATATTTAGGATGGTCTGGTCCCAAAATTCTATGAAACTAGGTAAGAATAATTACATTCGTGGGGTACGGTGACGTTGGCGTCAATTTGAGGGACTCATGCCAGTCCAATAATTACAAGGGGCTTTTTTTTTTTAAGGTAATTTACGAGGGACTGGTCCCAAAATTCTATGAAACAATGTAAGAATAATCACATTTGTGGGGTACGATGATGTTAGTGTCAATTGATGGACTCCAGGCACGGAACGGAATGATGTAACATTTTTTAAACACTTTATAATTTTATGTGAATTACTTATAAAATATTATAATAAAACACACAATTATTATATATGGGATCTACATAAACAGTAATAAAATATTATACTCCTATTGTAAATGTGTATAAGTTGTTAAGAAACAATTACAACTTATTTAAAAAGTATTACATTGTTCTGAACGGTTGTCATATTACAACAAAAATGGATTTTCCCGGCATGTCTATAATGACACTTGCTGGTTTGTGTCATTATAGTACTTCTATTATGACATTTATTATTAACTCAATAATATATACTTTATTTTTTTATTTTATCTGATATAAAAATAATAATGTGCCTTTAAACTACCTATCATGACACTTGAGAAAATGTAAGATATACCAAAAAAAGAAGGAAAGGCGCAAAACGACATCGTAGTGAATTGGTGGAAGATTCATTTGCTCAAAACTTTCATTTTGCCGCCCAAAGCACTTAGTCAAATTTTGCTTCTTCTTATCTCTCTCACAAGAAACACTCTCTCTGCAAAAAACTATCCTCGGCAAATTATCTCTCAGCCAAAACACTTGGAGTTTTTTTCTGCTGAATCTCCCTGCAAACAAACTTTCCTTGCTTTCCCGTTGAAGGTATGTAATTGCATGGTAAATTTTTTTTATTTTGTGAGCAATTAGATAATGTTGTTGCTAAATGTCACCGTAAAGAAGCTGTCCATTCTTCAAGTTGTTCCCTTTTTTTCCTGAGATTTTATTGGACATTATTAGCTATTCTTGAAGCTATGTACTGTATTGTGTTGAATTGTGAGGGTTAAGTTTTAAAGTTTGCGCTAAATTGATTACATTTGAAATTAGTCCCATCTATTTGAGATTGAAATGGATGTAGTAATAGTTTATGATTTGAGTGCACTTGTTGTTCAGCTTTATTCCTCTCGGTTGTCTACTTGATTCATGTAACTATTTTATTATGAATTTGTTGCCCATAACCTGCCCGATAAAATGTCAAGTAGACAACCGAGAAACTGGTGAATCTTAGAAAAGGGATTACAGATAAATCTCATGTGACCAGATACTTCATGTGAAAATAGGAAACAAATAAATATAAAAGATACATCTAAATCTCATGCATTGAGACCTTGAGCCTGCATGGAGCTGGAAAACATCTTCTCAAGGGTGAAGCATCCCGTGTGCTGCGTCATCTTGTTATTGAGGATATTCTTGTGGAGGATGTAAAAAAGAGCCATGTTTTTGGATCAACATCTTCTGTGTTGATGGTATAACAGCGGTTGCCTAGGGTTTAACTGTTGTTCAACAATCATGTTTCGGTCCAATGAACTGAGTGAAAATTTTATTTTCTTATTTTCTATTTCCATTTTGCTGGCATGGACTCCGGATTTACAGTTGTTTCTGTTTTTTCTTCAGGTGAATGAGTCTAAGGTTCAACATCTTTTGTACAGAGGCCAGCCTATTAAACTAAGGTTTGGTTGCTCTGACTCGTATAGACTTGAACCTTAGATATAGTACTAAATAATGGCTATAATATATGCCCTTTCTAGTATGTATTTCGGATTCCGCGAGGGTGGAATATGACTATGTAATATATCAGTGATTAATGAGATAGTGAATCATGTTTAATAAAATTGAAGTATATAAATCAGTACTTTTTTTTACAAGAAGCAACGTGTCATACGTAATCAAATTCATGATACATCACCTGAAATGATTAATTACATCTTGAAAAATTGTACTTAATTCTCCCAAATATACGAGGGAGAGAGAAAGAGTCTACGGCTTCTCCAAGTGGATTTTATCCAATTAATGTAATTCTTCCAATATATGCTGTAAACTAACATAATTTCATGATAATTGTAATTTGTCAACTCATATAAATAAGTTAGAATATATTCATGATTAATATTATATCAACCAAGCCAAATTGGATAAAACTCAACTCAAGAAACCCATTTTGGATAATAGTTTCAAGAACTTAACGATTCTTTCACTTTACTTGATCCACCAACTTCTTGTGCATCATTTGTTCAGTATTATCCAGAAAAACATTATGGAGCCGTTAGAGTATAGCCGTCATGGATAATGGTCATATATAACTCCATGAGATCAGCATTCTAATCTCTTGACCTGGGCACTAATTACACAAAATCAACCCCAACTGATGCAGGTCACATTTTCTCACTTCAACCTTACCAATTTGACCAATTCTCCAAGGCAAAAAGAAGTATCCTTTCATAATGGATATGTTTTTTTTTTAAATCAAAATAAAAATACATTTTTGGCTCTGCGGAGATTTACTTGATTTTGTCTCTAAATTAACATTACAAGAATATAAGGAAGAAAAATAGCATTATTCAATATGACGAATTCATGCATAAGTTCTTACTAAATTAATTCCAAAAATGTACTAAGTTAAAAAAAACAGATAATGTGTGTTGCGCATTATACGTACTACTTTTTGAAAGTATGCTCCTTTTGTCCAGTACTTAGAGCAGCTAGCATAAGAGAATGTACATTGCACATTATGTGTATTACTTTTTGTGATACTTTTTTTTTTGTCATTCATCGCTTTATCTATAATATCCTACACTATCCTAATCTTAGGAGGGATACCCAACTGGGTTTAGGGGGACCGGTGGGGACTGAACCACCATCGAACCAGACGGGTGCGTAGGCTAGAAGTTTTTTTAAGAAACCGCTTAATGTGGCAATTGGTGGGAGGCAAGGTTTGAACCCTTACCTCCCACCCCATCAAGCCTTTAATGGCTTAGTGGTGGCCACCAGCCTTGGCTGGTGGTTACTTTTTGTGATACTTAGTCACAGTTTTTTTTCTCATGAATACTAGAGAAAAAAAAAAGAGATATTAAGCATTAAAATGTTGTACTAAGACTAATTTTCTCCTTCAATGAAACATAGAAAAATTTTTTTTACAAACTTTAATTGATTCTCAACCTTATTGAAAGTCATAGAATTTTAATATCAAATAAATTAAAATTAAGAACATAAACTACTCACATCAAACTCTCCAAACAAACGCCTCCAAAATTTTAATGGAATTTCATCAGGCTTCACAACTATTTTCTTGAGTTTGGTACATCCATATCTTGAATATTCAAAGTAAAAATATTAAGTGGAAAATGAAGGATAAGATTCTATACAAGCAAACAGAAGAAAAGCACCCCGTTGACAAATTCAAACACATTGATATATTTGTGGAGCCTCTCATTGTTTAGTTAAAGAATCTAGTATCCATCCAACCATATAAATGTTGTGTTCAATACAATGGTGATAATTAGGAACGTCTAGAAAAATTCCAGTGAATTTCAAGTGTTTCGTTCCATTAGAAATTGAAATAATTTTATTGGTGGATATCAGAATAATTAGGAGGTACTAGATTTGTTTCTGGTGAAACATTTGCGATCATTTTTGTGGATAGAATAAAAATAGGGGACAAAGATTGCATTTCCCACTTCAAAAATTGACCTTGTGAGCGCAAGTTCCAAAAAAAAAAAAAATCTAAAGTACGTATTCAAGTTAATAACTAAACTGAGTAGCAATTTGGAGATGTCTAAACCTCAAACAAGATTCTCTCCTTGGAAGATGCCAATTTTGCATGACTACAAAACTATCAACAGATTAGGTTCAAACCAAATACATTGATCAAAGAAGATTAATGATATGTCTTTCAATTTATTTCAACATTGCCCTGTTCATTTAATAGAAGCATTTGAATAGAAACAATTGGTGGGCCTATGTGTTTTCAAAAAAGTTGTACGTCTTCTGCATATCAAACATAGCTGCATCATAAATGACATTGGCAGGCAAGTGGAGAACAAATTGAGGAAAATAAAACGTGACTAATTTTGCATGGGAATTACAGTAAAACATTGAATGCATAGGAAGTACTGGCTTCCAGTAATTTGCGAAGGACTGGTCCCAAATTTCTGTGAAGCAAAATAATTTAGAATGGACCTAGGAGCACAATAATTTAGGGGGATAATATCAAAAACCACCCTGGAGGTTTCTCCTAATATCATTTAGCACCCTTACAGTTTTAAAAAATCACTCACCTCTCATAATTTTTACAAAAAGACTTTGTTAACCCTTGCTTAATACATAATTTACATATCAAATAAAGAGCTCAAAAAATAGGAAACAAAAGGAAACAAAAGTCACTTTTTTCTCTCTCATTTCTCCAACATCCTCTCTTTTGTTATGGATCACACGGGGTAAATGGCAAGCAGTCAGGAGATTGAGGGATATTATTGTAATTCATTTACGTTAGTAATAACAAGGGCGGGGAAAGAAGTTAAAAGGCGTAACAACTCATGCATGCAGACAAAACTAGTTTGTTGAGAGGGAGATCTGGGAAATCATCTCCTATAAATGACAGATACGCAACAGTAGCTAGGCACGGATTTTGTATGATTCTTATTCTCAAATCTGAATAATATTCTCTTTTTTTCAATTCTCTCCCAGCCCCCGACTCTTTCTCCTCTTCTTTCTTCTAGCTCAAGTCTTAACAGTGGTATCAGAGCCTGGGACCCTCGGATTGCAGGCTTCAATCACTCAGACTATTTTCTTTAGCATATCTCTCGGTTCACTATCCAACAGCAAGCAGTAGCTAAATCCGCTATGGCCGAGGGCACTCGCCTGAAAACTCTCGAAGAACAGATCCGCAAGCAAGAGACCAGATTGCAAGGGTTCATCGATTCCACGCAAGAGGCATTAAAGACTCTGGAAGACAAATTTGAATCGCATTCTGCAAAAATGGAGTCCAACTCAACGGAGATAAGAAGCTACATGGCGGCTATTGTGGCCCAGCTCAACCAGATGAAGTCCAGCCACAATGATCGCGGCATCCTCTCAACTCCTCCAGGCTCTGTCGAACGCGGTTTGACCTCCGGTGGGGGAAGGCGAGGGGAAGGTGACGTAGGGCATGGTGAGAGGATCGACAGAAATGCTTTTCTCCCGGGACTCCCAAGCTGGAGTTCCCCCACTTTGAAGGACGGAACCCTAGGGAGTGGGTCAGGAAGGCGGAAAAATTTTTTTGGTCTACCAAATACCTGACCACACTTATCAGCAAGGGATCATAAAATACAAGGGGAGAATACTGATTGGAGCTACAGGAACTTTGAGACAGCAGCTAATCTCGTGTATGCATGAATCATGGATTGGGGGTCATTCTGGAAATTTGGGCACTTACCAGAAACTGAAAGGGTACTTCTTTGGCCAGGAATGAAAAGAGAGGTGGAGGACTTTGTATAACAATGTGAAACTTGCAGGATTAGTAAAGGGGAGCATTGCAAGTACCCAGGACTGTTACAACCATTGGACATCCCGGAACAAGCATAGCAACACATAGCAATGGATTTCATTGAGGGGCTGCCCAAATCAGGAGGGAGTGATGTGATCTTGGTGATAGTAGACAGGTTCACTAAGGTGGCACATTTCTTTGCTATCAGCAACCATTATGCTGCCAACGGAGTGGCTCAGGTGTTCTTTGACAACATATACAAGCTCCACAGGTTACCATCAAGTATCTTATCTGATAGGGACAAGGTTTTTACAAGTTTTTTTGGCAAGAACTATTCAACAGAGTAGGCACCCAGCTGCATTTGTCGACTAGCTACCATCCCCAGACTGATGGTCAAACAGAAAGAGTGAACAGGTGTTTGGAGACTTACCTCAGGTGCTTGTGCTTCCAACAACCCAGAAAATGGAAGAGGTGCCTCACTGCTGCAGAATGGTGGTATAATACTAATCATCATACAGCTCTGAAAATGTCACCTTTCCAAGCCTTGTACAGGTATGCCCCACCCCAGTTGAGTCTCCAAGACAGGTCCTCTAGGGTAGCTGAGATAGAGCCTAGAGGATTGGTGGGCGGAAAGAGTTAATTGGAACCAACTACTGATGGAAAACTTACTTAGAGCCCAAAACCTGATGAAGCAGTATGCTGACAGAAACAGGAGTGAGAGATCATTTGAAGTAGGTGATCTGGTGTATCTCAAATTGCAACCTTACAGACAGACGTCCATTGCCTTAAGGAGGAATTTGAAGCTATCTTCCAAGTACTACGGGCCTTACAAGGTGCTGGAAAAGGTTGGACCAGTGGCTTATAGGTTGGAGCTACCTCAGGGATCCACCGTGCACCCCGTCTTCCATGTTTCCTACTGAAGCCATCTGCAAAGGGAGCTGTTGTGCACTCACAGCCCCCTACACTCACAGAGGAGGGTGAGGTCCAAATAGCTCCTGCAGCTGTTCTGGCTAGAAGAACTCTGCAAAGGCATGGGAGAGACGTGGAGCAAGCATTAATCCAATGGAAAAATCTGGATACAGCAGATGCAACTTGGGAGGATGGCTCGGCGATGCAGGCTCAGTTTCTTGAGTTCGGAGTCCAATCCTAGAGTCTAGGATTGTGTGAAGGCCTGAAGGGGGGAGTATTGTTATGGATCACAGGGGCTAAATGGCAAGCAGTCAGGAGATTGAGGGATATTATTGTAATTCATTTACGTTAGTAATAATAAGGGCGGGGAAAGTAGTTAAAAGGCGTAACAACTCATGCATGCAGACAAAACTGAGAAATTTCTAATTTTGTGATGAATTTTAAAAAAATTCTACAAAAGGGGTGATTTTGATTGGGTATTCCGTAGGGGGGGTCTTCGCATTTTGCGAATGCGAGCTCTGCTCATTCGAAAATGCGAGCTCTGCTTATTGAGCTAGAATGCGAGCTCAATAGAGCTCACCCTGATATTTTTTTTTTTTTTTGGGCTCTCATTAAATTTTTTCCAGAAAATAGTAAGAGCTAAATAAAATTTTTCAAATAGCTCGCATTTGATAAATTTGACCTCCAAAAATTGTATTTAATTTTTTTGTTAGATTTCGCATTTATAAGTATGACTTTCAGAAAATTAAATTCAAACTTGCTAGAAAAAAAATTTAAAATGAAATTTACGAGCTCCCACCAAAATGTATCTTTTTCAGAAAATGTTGTTTGTTTTGTAGAATTTGCCTTTACTAAAATGCTGTCGGTAGTAAAATCTTATTTTAAAAGCTCTACTAAAATCTTATAATTCGGAGAAATGTTAAAGAAATGTTATTTAAAATCTGTAATTAGCAGAGGAATAAATTTTTTTATTTTAAAACTTGCACGTGCCTAAAGTCATCAAATATGTGTTCTAAAAAAAATCATATTTCTTTTATATTAAAAAAAATTGGTAATTGTACGGTTGAAAATACGTTATTTTATTATAATACATTTAAATGGTGGAAAAAGTACACATGCATAGTTCTTTCTATTTCATATATCAATGAAAAAATAGAATGAAATTGTTAACATGTAAGGTATTGACTATATTTTATGAATAAAATACTAACTTTTTTTCCTTTTTTATCAAATAAATTTTTTTTATCAAATTCTAATTTTCCTTTGTTATTAATGAATCGTATTTATTTGTTGACACCGACGAATTTTAGTTATAAGAATCTAATAGTTAATAGTCATTAATATCTGTTACAATTTCAACTGTAATTTTAGAAATTTCATAACGCAATGTTATTTAAAAAAATTATATAAGTTATTTTTATGAAGTGCATGTTATTTATTTTCTTTGTTTTGCTGTTCGACAATTCCGAAATCTTTGTTTTGATGTTCGGCAGCTATGTTTCGATATTGCGTTCTGCTTCTCCCACTCACTTTTGTCTTTTTTTTTTTTCGAAATGGGTCTTGGCGGTATGTAGTGCGAGGATGCGAGCTCAATGTGAGCTCGCATTCCCGGAATGCGAGCTCAGTGAGCTCGCATTTCTAGAATGCGAAGACCCTCTTTTGTGGAAGCAAACCCAAGAACCGCCCTCGTTGTAGAATTCTTTTTTTTTTCCATCATAAACTGAGAATTCACCCAGACAAAACTAGTTTGTTGAGAGGCAGATTTGGGAAATCATCTCCTATAAATGATGGATATGCAACAATAGCTAGGCACGGATTTTGTATGATTCTTATTCTCAAATCTGAATAATATTCTCTCTTTTTCAATTCTCTTCCAGCCCCCAACTCTTTCTCCTCTTCTTTCTTCTAGCTCAAGTCTTAACATCTTTCTCATTTTTTTTGGATGATCATGCAATTTTTTATTTGTAAATTATAATAAATTGAATTTTGTTTATCTTTTACCTTTTCTGATTATGATAGAATGGGGTTGATTTCTTTGTTTATTTTGAGTTGATTTTTATAATGATTAGTACAATTTAAATGATCGGACCACGAGTCGAGAAGAAGTTGGAAAAAAATATAAGGTTCATGAATTCAATTTTGAGTATGTAGAGTTAAATTGGTGTTAATGTATTTCTACAAATATCTATTTTGTTTTCCAAATTATATTTTTATGGACTATAGTTTTGTGATGTAGTGGTACTATTAGAAATTATTTTTTAGGTGATGATTTTTCTTGGCGTAAACAAAGTGGCTTATGAGTATTTTTATTTAGCAAAATGAGCAAAAGGGCAGTTTAGGGCTTTCACACAAATATAAAAGTAAAAGAGGCAAGTGATATTTTTAATACCTTAGGGTTGATAGATGATATTAAGAGAAAACTTAGGGGAGGTTTCTGATATGTTCCCTAATTTAGGATGGATTGGTCCCAAAATTCTAAGGAGGATTGGGTTTGTTTGGATATCATTTCATTTGTAAAAAATTATATGATTGCATCATAAATATATTTCTCAAATACTTTTTTAACTTTTTAACCATTTTTTATTTTATAAACATCATATTACAAAAAGTATTATAATATTTTTAAATATATTTATTTCAAATAATCTCCTATCTAAACATATTCTATAATTTTGGATGGACGCAAAAGCACAATAATTTAGGATGGGCTGGTCCCACGATTATGTGGAAGCACAATGAGAAGAATAATTGCACCTAGTAGCAGGAGGACAGGTGGGCGGGCCTAATAAATCTCAATCCACTCTTTGCTCTTCCCGTCTATATAAGAACCTAGGTATAAGCCCAAGCGATTTCAAATCAAAGGCAAACTTTTGGAAGACAAGGAATCATGGCAATCAACAAGATTGGTGCAATGGCTATTCTGTTTTGTGGTATGTACAATTTTATTCTTTTGTGTATGAGTTAAACCTGAGGGGCAATTTTAAAAAATAAGTTTGCCTATACGGGATTTGGTTTGCACATGATTTGGTTTGCATTTTTCATCCCATATATATATATATATATACTAGGCATTGTGCCCCGCGAGTTTCGCGGGGTGCCCATTATTGATTGTTTAAGGGTAATGTAAGATTTATTTAATAATTAATGTTTAGAGTGTTTTATATGATAGTAGGGTTGGAATAATAAATAGAGGAACAATATATTGGATTAATATATTTATAAATAGATATAGTAATATTGTTGTGATTTGTATTTAATTTTTTAAGAGTAACAGGATGTAAATATTATTTAAATTAATGGAATGTAAATCATTTTTTAAGAGTTGAGATAAATTAATAATTCGAAATAATTTCAATATGTTTATTTTTATATTGTTAAATATAAGTGGAAGTAGAATAAAGAAAATTTAGGGAACATATAATTGCTATGTGCAAGAAGCTGTAGTGGTCATGTTTAATTATGATTGTTGGATAAAGTCTCTACTAAAGAACTGCAAATGATAATTGTTTTCATTGAGTAGGGTGAACAGGATGACACTTCCTTCATGTAAGAAGTGTTTTTGTGCGAATATTGGCCAACCTTCTGTTATTTCTATTCCTTCTAGCTGAAAGATCCATCGAGTTTTAGCATGATAACAATTGATGACTCCTATGTTGTCTGTTTGTATATGCGAGGGTATATCACCAATGAGTACCTGAGATAGAAAATAGGGAAAAAACGTAGTTGTATTATGAAATGAGAGTAGCAATGTAGTGCATGAATTATATTGATAGGAATGTAATTTGTATGAAACTCACCAAAGATTCAAGATCGTGTGTTAAATAGTGGAAGAGTTTAGTATTGAAAAACTAAAAGAAAAGAAATATAGTGAAGAATACAAATTCATAAATATAATATATACAAATTAATGATTTTTAAAATTTTGAAATTATAAATTTAGAATCATATATTTGTATTTATTGATAGAATAATTGTTTTTTGAATCAATAAATATTGGATTGATTTAATTTTAAGTTTATATATATTAGATACATGTCAAGTACATATGATTTTCATTCATTTGTATTAATACGAAATAGCATAATCAATTTATATATATTGACTGGATATACATAGAATTTGTATTCATTTGCATATATTAGGTGCACGTAGGATTTTTAACGATTTGCATATTTTTTTCATATTTAATATTTTTGCTAATATATACATTTTGGAGAAAATTAATTAAATTTATATATATTAGATACATGTTAAGTACGTACATATGATTTTCATTGATTTGTATTAATACGAAACAGTATAATTGATTTATATATACTGATTGGATACACATAGAATTTTTATTCATCTGCATATATTAGATGTACGTAGGATTTTTAGGAATTTGCATATTTTTTCATATTTAATATTTTTTCTAATATTTATATTTTGGAGAAAATTAATAAATAAGCGAATAAATATAAAAAGAAGGCTATTTTATGTATTAGATGTGCATAGCATTTTTATTGATTTGTGTAATTTTTTAACTGTTAATATTTTTGTCAATATACACACTTTCGACAAAATTAATAAATAAGCGTGTTAATAAATAAGCGGATAAATATAAAGAATGAGGGGAAATTATAAATATAGAAATAGTCTCGAAATTATAATTATTTGATATAAATAACACTTATTATATGTTAATACAAGGTAGTATTATTAATTTATATATATTAGATATACGTTAAACACATATAATTTTCATTGATCTGCATTAATATAAAACAGCATAATCGATTTATATCTATTGATTAGATACATATAGAATTTTTATTCGTTAGTATGTATTAGATATACATAGGATTTTTAGTGACCTGCGTAATTTTTTGATAGTTAATATTTTTTTCAATACACACACTTTTGACAAAGTTAATAAATAAGTGAGTTAATAAATAAGCGGATAAATATAAAGAATGATGGAAAATTATAAACATAGAAATAGTGTCGAAATTATAATTATTTCACATAAATAACACTTATTATATGTTAATACAAAGTAGTATTATTAATTTATATATATTAGATGCATGCTAAACATATATGATTTTCATTTATCTGCATTAATACAAAACACCATAATCGATTTATATATATTGATTAATATGTTTGTGTATATAGCAACCTGCATGTTTTTTTGATATTTAATATGTTTGTTAATATACACATTTTAGAGATGCACGTAGGATTTTTAGCGATTTGCATATTTTTTTCATATTTAATATTTTTGCTAATATATACATTTTGGAGAAAATTAATTAAATTTATATACATTAGATACATATTAAGTACATATGATTTTCATTGATTTGTATTAATACGAAACAGTATAATTGATTTATATATACTGATTGGATACACATAGAATTTTTATTCATTTGCATATATTAGATGTACGTAGGATTTTTAGGAATTTGCATTTTTTTCACATTTAATATTTTTGCTAATGTATATATTTTGGAGAAAATTAATAAATAAGCGAATAAACATAAAAAGAAGGCTATTTTATGTATTAGATGTGCATAGCATTTTTAGTGATTTGCGTATTTTTTTAATAGTTAATATTTTTGTCAATATACACACTTTCGACAAAATTAATAAATAAGCGAGTTAATAAATAAGTGGATAAATATAAAGAAGGAGAGAAAATTATAAATATAGAAATAGTCTCGAAACTATAATTATTTGATATAAATAACACTTATTATATGTTAATACAAGGCAGTATTATTAATTTATATATATTAGATATAGGTTAAACACATATAATTTTCATTGATCTGCATTAATACAAAATAGCATAATCGATTTTTATATATTGATTAGATACATATAGAATTTTTATTCGTTAGTATGTATTAGATATACATAGGATTTTCAATCAGAACGACTTTAATTATCCACTCACTTGATTTATTTGTCAAACTATTCACAGGAGTGCATTTGTCATCCATGCCTGCAATATAGAACATCAAATGTATATTAATATGGATGGAATGATGCAAATATATAAGATGCTGAATATAAGCACTTTTAATTGAAAACTTTTAAGTTCAGTACTTAATCTTCAGCTGCAGCTGCTAAAATTTCTTGATACACTACATTTCGAGTACAATTACTGGACAAAGAATCAGAGGCAATGCGTATGAGTAAAATTTTAACATCATTAGCAATTCTAGCCCTTGATAATGCAACATATAATTGGCCATGTGAAAATACTGGTTCTTTCAAATATAATCCTGCAAAATCAAGTGTTTGTCCTTGTGATTTATTAATTGTCATGGCAAAACATAATGAAATTGGGAACTGAGTACGCTTGAAAGGTATTGGATATGACTCATCATTAGAACTATGCAATGGAATGCGAGGAATGAAAACCTATTTACCAGAATGAATTCCAACCGAAATTTGTGCATGTATGATGTTTTTGTTAAAATTTAAGCATATCATGGGGGTTCCATTGCATAGTCATTGTGCTGGATTCAGATTTCTTAGGAGAATAACTGGGCAATTTGGTTTCAAAATCAACAAATGTGGAGGTAATCCTGGGGGTGGATAGTATTTAAGAAGTCACCGTGATTCAGCTTGTTTTGTTGGATCTATTGTCTCATCGAAGCTGATATATTTGATTTCTTCTCCAGGGAACTTCTGAATCAAAATTTGATTGATTTCGTGCACAATATCATTTGTTGTACTGAGAATGGCTCTGTTAATGAGAGTTGAATTCTGAGGGCAAAAGCTAGATAGAGATGGATAAACAGTGTCTATCAGAGTGTGCAAGGATTGCTGATCATCATTAATGAAAGAGACAATCATAGAAGAAGGCAATTGTATCTTGTCATCTGCAATGGTTGCTTGTGTGCCATTTCCAATATTGAGCAGAAAATCTGAGAATGATGGATCGAGAAATGCTCTCATATTTTCAGTCAATCGAATCTTTTGGAGGTGTGGCCAAATATATGAGTTGATGAGAGATGCAGAAATGTAATCTTCTCTTTGACCTTTGTGGACAATTGGTAAAGTCTGTCGAAAATTTCCACCGAAAACAATGAGTTTTCCACCAAATATTTGATCAGAATTCAGCAAATCTCTAAGTACTCTGTCCAAGGATTCAATTGCATATTTTTTTGCCATTGTTGCTTTATCCCATATTATTAATGATAATGTAGGTTATAATTTTAGAGAAAAGTTTTTTTTTTTAATTTTGGTTTTTAGTTGTATATTTTTGAATTTTTTAGTTTTTGAAATATTATTGAAGTAATATTTTTGGAATAGAGTAAATGGAAGGTAATGGAAAGTGGTACAATTAATTTGTATTTATTAGATAGTTATGAATTTTTTGTTGATAAGTATTTTATGGCGGTTGTATTTGTGTTATGCTATTTAATTTAAAAATGGAAGAAGTTTAAGTTGATAATTGGGTTATTAACGAATATTATTGAAGGAGTATTTTTGAAATAGAGAGGAATTATGTTATATTTTAAAAAATAATTGGTTGCAGTAAAATATATTTTGGAAAAAGTGGAGATATGTAAAATGGGTGATAAATAGGATATAAAAATATATTTATATGTTTTTGTAGTCAAAATAATTTTGTGTTTGTATTATAGAATTAAAGTTGTGTTTCTAGAGAATAAATATTTTTGTTAATATATATATTGTGGAAGATAAATCGTATATAAAGGGTATAGAATTAATTATAACTTTTTTTTGAATGTATGTGTATTGTGTTATTCAATTTTGAAGTGGAAAAGATTTAAGTTAATTGTTTAGTAGTTAATATATATTATAGAAATAAGATTTTTGGAATAGAAAGAAGCTATTGGATATTTTTAGAAAATGGTTAGTCGAATGAATGGAAGTTAAAGATAGATTTGAATAATTGATTTATATTTATTGGATGTGTATGAAGTTTTTGTTGATATATATATTTTGGAGAAAATTAATTTTTTTTATATATATTTTTTTGGGTGAAAAAATATACTTTATGATTGTTTAATGCTGTGTATATTATGTATATTTTTGTTTATATATGCGAAGGATTTTTTTTACAAAATCAATATGTTTGTTAATATATATATTTTGAGTAATTAATTTATTGATTAATGAATATAATAATAAATATAAAAGAGAAGAGAGAATTATAGTTTGAAGAAAGAAATGCTAATACAAAGTTAAGATTGAAGGAAGTTATATGTGAAATAAAGTTAATAAATAAAAACGATAAGCTAACATTTTCGTGAATAAAGCTAGCGATAACAGTTACATACAGCAACGGAAAATGAAGGAGAAAGAAAAGGACAAAGTTGGGGACAAAAGCTAACATTTGTGAATAAAGTCAGGCATAACAACTGCAGCAGCGGAAGATGGAGGAGAAACAAAAGGACAAAATTGGGGACAAAATTACAAACGAACCAAGGGAAGGGCAGAATGGGAACAAAGCAACAAAAAAAGCAATGAGGACAAGCGGAAGAAGAAGCAAGGGCGCTGCATGAAGCCCGCGAAAAGACCAAAAAGGACGAAATTGGCTGCAAAATCACAGTGAAACCGGCACAATTAACTGTAGCTCAGCCTTCGCGGCTTTATGTAGTTTAAGATAAGATAAGATATATAAAATAAGTTTCGAGCATTTTTCAAAACCCTATACGGGATTTGGTTTGCACATGATTTAAAATGATTTTGGTACTAAAAACAGGAATGATTCTTCTGGGAGCAAATGTGGAAGTCAAGGCTGTCAGGCATGGGCTTCTCAGGCCCTGCTCACGAAATTGCATAGGAGGCACCGTGTACAAGATCTGTAATGGAACGAAGACCTACACAGACGGCACCAATTGTTGCGTCTCCGACGGCTGCACTCTTTACTTTGAGGATGGAAGTTCACTATATTGTGTTTGGCCTTATGCTAAATATTAATTCCATGATTGGTGTTTGTGCTTTAGACAGCCAATATCAGGCTAAACGAGTACTAAATAATGGGTACAATATATGCCCCTTTTAGTTTGTATTTCAGTTTCCACGAGAGTGGAATGTAACTATGTAGTATATCAGTGATTCATAAGATAATGAATCATGTTCAATAAAATGGAAGTATATAAATGAGTATTTTTGTTACCAAAAACAACATGCCATACATAACCAAATTCACGATACATCACCTTGATTGATTAATTACGTTCGTAATTCTCCGAAAGTACGTGGGAAAGAGAAAAAGAGAGTTAAAGAAGAGTGCTAAAAGTGGATCTACGGGCTCTCCAATTTGATGTAATTCTTACAATATGTGTTATAAACTAACATAATTTCGGGATAATTGAAATTTGCCAACTCATACAATTAAGTTAAACAAAAATTTTACAATTATACTAAACTTGTATGAATTTACACCAAATATTATAAATAATATATCAACCAAGCTAAATTGGTTAAAACTCAACTTGAGAAACCAATTTTGGATAAAAGTTTCAGGAACTTAACTATTCTTTTATTTTACTTGATCCACCAACTTCTTGTGCATCATTTGTTTAGTATTATCCAAATTAACGTTATGGAGTATAGCCGTCATTGATAATGTTCATATATATATATATATATATATATATATATATATATATATATATCCATGATATCAACATTCTAATCTCTTGACCTAGGCACTAATTGTAGATAAAAATAGTCAAAAAACAATGTTAACTAATAAAATATAGCTTGAGTCGTGTTTAATAATAATGTCCTAAGAAACTATTTCATGAAATTGAAATGTTTCCCTAAAATTAAACAAGTCTTCTTCTTATTTATAACAAGAAGGATTAGAACTTTAGCAAGCGTTGGTTAAATCAAGTAGAGAGGGGAAGATGTAGAAGAAGAGAAGTAGAGCAAGAAAGCTGGCAGGAAGGTCTCTACTATCAACTGTTGGTGTGTCTCTAAAGTGGGAGCACAACTAGTATTTATAGGTAGCAGAAAGTGAGAAATAATATCTAATAACATAAAAAAAAACGTAGCTAATTTTCTGTGTAACCAAAAGTAACGTTTAATTTATTCCGTGTAAAGTAACGGATTGTAATATTAAAAGGAAATGTTATGTTACTGATGAAATAAATGGGAACGTTCTAACCTTCATAACCGATGATAGTAATGTTAAAAGGGAACCTTCATAGCCGATGAAATAAAAAATTTATCTTCTCAGGAAAGATTCAAATTTTGATTTGTAAAATATATTTTTGGTCACAGTAAAACTCACTTGGGACTGAAACGGCCCAACTCAACTCCCCTCTCATGCGCGCGAGCCCACACCAGTTACCAACTTAACTTAAACCCAATAACAGACTATGCGTTATAAATGATGAAAAGTCTCTTTAGCTTTTCGATGTGGGACAAGATCTTTTGAAATATGCGTTTTATTTACAACAATCTCCTTCCTATTTCAAAAGATTTTGGTCAAAAGAAATAGTCTACTGGATTTATTTGGGCGAAATGTAATAAGTTTGGTGTCTTTTGGACTATAAACCAAACTTAGATTGGCAAAACATGACCTACAAAATTATTGGTGAAATATGAATTTCTATGAACCAATAACTCTTGATGTATGACAGAGATTTTAAAAATCTATCACACTACAACCCATAACTTGCTATTATCGCGATTTTACGCTTTTAGGCCGTGCACTTACCTAGTTATTTATTAGAGCTCTAAAGATTCGGCCAATAAATATTATAGGAGCAGCCTCACTCCACTCTCATATAGGTAAATTAATCAAGTGTATATTGCTTTAAATACACCTCCTTAAATAGATATGAATTCATTAAGAGTTTTAAACTCACCCTTACAATTATTAGCAATCAAAGCACTTATCTTCGGAGAGACTTAAATTTGAAGTGTTTTACAGTCAATATTGATTTGTGATTACCCATATGAATCTACTTAATCGGATCACCAATCACATAGGTTGGGTTACTATATCTATTGACAACTTATTGGCCTTAGTCTCATTGCTCTTGTAGTTTGAAGAATTAATTTTCTGCCTACAAGTTTAGTCAGAGGATTGGCCAAATTCAACTCTGATTTCACAAAATCAATAGAAATAATTCAAACTTTAAGCAGTTGCTTTACGACATCATGTCTTAGTTTCATGTGTCGACTTTTATAATTATATGATTTATTTTTAGCAATAGCAATTGCTGCTTGACAATCACAATGTATGGATACAAGAGGCAACAGATTCGTAGTTGTAGGGATATTGATTAAGAAGTTTCTTAACCAATTAACCTCAGAACCAGTCAACACCAGAACTATAAACTCTGATTCCATAGTTGATCTAGTAATGATTGTTTGTCTAACTGACTTCCATGTTACTGCACCACCTCCAAGGATGAATACATAAACACTAGTGGATTTTGTCTCATTTGAATCCGAGATCCAATTAGCATCACTATACCCCTCTAATATAGTGGAAAATCCAAATATAAGATACCATAATGCATGGTACCTCTCAAATATTTCATTAGTCTAACTAACCAATGCTCACTATTAGGATTGTGAGTATACCTGCTCAGTCGACACACAACTTTCGTATAAATTCATCAAATGCATCAGACTCCCAATAATCTGAGCATATTTAGATTGAGCAATTGGGTCACCATTATTTTTCTTTAATTGTGTATTAGCATCATAAGGAGTACTTACATGTGTCACATCATAATTTTCAAACTTCCTAAGAAGTCTTTCTGTATAATATTGTTGTGACAACATTATATCATCATCTCTCCTTATGATATGAATACCCAATGTCATTTTAACTTTATCCAAATCTTTCATATCAAGCTTAGAGGATAAGAAATATTTAGTACTATTAACAACATCTATATTTATACCAAATATAAGCATGTCATCCACATATAGACTAATTAACATATATTGATTATTCACAACTTTAATATATACACATTTATTCACTTCTACAGACAAAAAATCATCTTTCATCAACACTTGATCAAATTTCTCATGCAACTGTTTAGGAGCTTGTTTTAAACCATAAAGAGATTTAATTAATTTACACACTTTATTTTCTTATCCAGATTTAATACATCCTTCAGGTTGAAGCATATAAATTTCTTCTTCTAAATCACCATTTAAAAAAGCTGTTTTGACATCCATTTGATGAACAACAAGTTTGTGGATAGAACCTAAGGCAAATAAAACACGAATAGAAGAAATTCTTGTTACTGGTGCAAATGCGTCAAAATAGTCAATATTTTGTTTCTAAAAAAATTCTTTTGCTACTAAATGAGCTTTGCATTTTTCTATAGAACCATTAGAATTATATTTTCTTTTAAAAATCCATTTGCAACCAATAGATTGTGCACCAGGAGGCAAATTTACCAAAGTCCATGTTTTATTTTGCAAAATAGAATCAATTTCAGATTTAATTGCTTCTTTCCAAAACTTGCAATCAGAAGAAGAAATTGCATCAGAATAAGTTAAAGGATCATTGTCAACAAGAAAGGTTTGAAAATCATTCCCATAAGAAAATTCTTTTCTCAGCCTTTTACTCCTTCTCAATTCCTTATTAGAGCTTATTTTTTTATTTCTTTCAACAGGTGCACGAGAAATTTTATTGGATAGTGAAAAAATATGTTCAAAAAACTTAGCTTTTTTTATCTCTATAATTGTATTACAATCAAGTGTATCACTTCTTAAAACAAGAAATCTATATGCAGCACTATGTTCAATATATCTAATAAACATACAATCAGAAGTTTTAGAACCTAATTTTCTTTTCTTAGGTTCAGGTAATAACACTTTAGTAAGACATCTCCATACTTTTAAATATTTTAAATTTGGATTATAATTTTTTCATAACTCATAAGGTGTTCTGCCAATCTTTTTATGTGGAATTCTATTTTGTAGATGACATGCAGATAATATAGTTTCTTTCCATAAATTATCTGGAGCATGTGAACTAACTAACATAGAGTTCATCATTTATTTTAGTGTCCTATTTTTCTTTCAACTACTCCATTAGATTCTGGTGAATAAGGAGGCGTTGATTCATGTATTATGTTTTCATGTTCACAAAACTTATCTAAAGCTAAATATTCACCTCCTTTATCTGATCTAATTCTTTTTAGTTTCTTATTAAGTTGGTTTTCTACCTCAGACTTATAAGATAAAAAAACATTATAAGTATCATCTTTATTTCTAAGTAAATAAAGTTTAGTATATCTTGAATAATCATCGATAAAAGTAACATAATATCTTGTACCTCCTCTAGTCATAGTTTGTTTTAAATCAACTAAATCTGTGTGAATTAGATTTAATAAACCAGTTTCTCTTTGAACAGTTACACAATTTTTCTTGATTATTTTAGTTTCTGTACATATTTCACGTTTTCATGTCATTATTATTAACATCAGAAAGTAATCCAAGTGATTGTATTTTCTTTATATAGCTAACATTAACATGTACTAATTTAGCATGCCATAAAGAAATTGAATCAATAATATAAACAAAAGAAGATGCATTTTCAATGATCACATTTGAAACGTTGAGTACAAAGAGTTGATTACAGTAGTTTTTGCCCACAAATATATTATTTTTGGTCATAACAATCTTATCAGATTCAAATGACACTTTCACCCCAACTTTTCCTAGCAATGCTACAGAAACCAGATTTGCCCGAATATTCGGCACGTGCAGCACATCATTGAGGGCCAAAGTTTTTTCTGAAGTAAGTTTCAATAGAATTTTGCCATTACCCAGAATTTTAGCAGTTTGTGAGTCTCCAAGGTAGACCACCTCTTCATCATCCCCTATTGGTGTATAGGAGGAAAAAGTTTCTCGATTTGCACATATGTGCCGAATAGCCCCAGAGTCTACTACTCACTTTTTTACATTGGTTGCAATATTGACTTGAGAGATGACAGCAGCAATTATATCATATCCTTCGGTTAAATTAACCTTAGGAGGATTGCCATTTGCTTTGTCATCTTTCTTTTTGTGCCTGCATTGAGCAGCCTGGTATCCTGGTTTTTCACAGACATAGCAAATGCCTTTCTTCTTTTTAAAATTGGGATTATTGGGCTTGTAATTTTGGGATTTATTGGCGTACCTTTTATTATTACTTTGAATCAGATTAGCTTTGAGAGTCATCTCCTTAATTTTGACAGTCCTTAACTCCTTTCTGCTAGAGTCTTCAATCAAAATATGTTTCACGATCTCATCAATGGTGTAATTTTTCTATTTATGTTTCAGATTATTTTTGTAGTCAGCCCACGACTCGGGCAACTTTTCAATTAGCATGCCAGCAGCAAATTTTTCAGGCAAATTTATGTCTTGATTTTTGAAGTCCTCAAGTAGCATTTGGTACTCCGTGATTTGTACTTTCATTTCTTTGTTTTCTGTCATCTGCCATTGGTTGTATTTCCCCACAATGAATTTTTGTTTGGTAGCGTCTTCAGCTATGAATTTTGTTTTCAAGGCTTCCCAAATTTTGTTACCTTCCTTATAGCTACAGTACACATCAAATAATTCATTTGAAGTGTTTGTAAAATAGTGTGCCGACAAACCTTATTGGCATATTGCCAAGATTCTTGTGCCTTGACATTCATAGTTGCAGTTGGTTGTACTTTTGTCAGTGCGTAGGCCACTCCATGAACGTCCAGTAGAGAGTGCACACAATCTTGCCACCTTTTGAAGTTTTCATTGATGAAAACTTCAATTTCGGAGATGTCTGGACAAGGTCTTGTGAAAGTTAGTGTGACAGCAACTGAATCGGATGCATCTTGTGAGGTGTTAACATTACCAGAGGCCATTGTTTCTTAGATTGTAGGCAGAAATAGCCGAAAAACAATGTTAACTAATAAAATATAGCTTGAGTCATGTCTAATAACACTATCTTAAGAAACTATTTCATGAAATTGAAATATTTCCCCAAAATTAAACAAGTCTTCTTCTTATTTATAACAAGAAGGATCAGAACTTTAGCAAACATTAGTTAAATTCAGCAGAGAGAGGAAGAAGTAGAAGAAGAGAATTAGAGCAAGAAAACTAACAGGAAGGTCTCTACTGTCAGCTGTTGGTTTGTCTCTAAAATGGGAGCACAACTGGTATTTATAGGCAGCAGAAAATGAGAAATAATATTTGATAACATAAAAAAAACATGGCTAATTTTTTGTGTAACCGAAAGTAATGTTTAATTTATTCCGTGTAACGGAAGTAACGGATAGTAATATTAAAAGGAAACGTTATGTAACCGATGAAATAAATGGGAACGTTATGACCTTCGTAACCGATGATAGTAATGTTAAAAGGGAAAGTTATGTAATCGATGAAATAAATGGGAACGTTATGACCTTCATAACCATGAAATAAAAAATTTATCTTCTCAGGAAAGATTCAAATTTTAATTTGTAAAATATATTCTTGGTCGTAGAAAAACTCACTTGGAACTGAAACAGCCCAACTCAACTCCTCTCTCATGTGTGACAGCCCCACCTTCCCTTAGGGCGTACCGTAAGGGTTAGCGAACTGCTTATCCAGTTCTCGCCAGGACTACTGAGTCGAAACACACGCAAACCCATACAAAACGTGCAAAAGAACTTCGAGAAAATGAACTGTCGGAAACTGAATTAGCTAAACTAAACGATGCAATAGAACTTCGATTCAACGTTCCGACGAAAAGCGAAAAGAACAAATGGCACGTCAGAATCCAACCAAAATTTAGCCGGATTCCTGGCCGGATTCAAGGCAGTGAACAAAATCAAAACTTTTCATTTTCCCCTGACAATCCGGCCAAGTATCCGGCCGGATATACCGCTGGAATCTCTGCAGTAGATCCTGCCAGATTCCTTTTCTTTCCTTGTTCAAGTTTCGCATTCTCTCAAATTTCCAACAAGTTCACATAACCATAGAAATGTACATCTCAAACGAATACATTTAATATTCATGGTTAGACACTTATATCTATATACATTGGAATGTTCAGTAGTTCAACTGGTAATACAAGTCAGAATATCCACAATTTATCAAAGTACAATTAAGGTTTGCCAGTACAAAGGAGTTTAATCAAAAGAATGTCTCTAACTAGCTCTACTCTTTTCTCCACTAATCACAGTTTCAAAGTTTGTCTCCTGTAAGGAAAATAAAGATAACGAGAGTTGAGTTAAAAACCCAGTGCAGTACCAAAAGTACAAGCAGTCAAGATTTACTTTTAATCAATCACATAGAAACACCATGTGACGACCCCACTTTCTCCTAGGGCATACCCTAGAAGTTAGCGGATCGCCTGCCTGGCTCTCGCCAGAACTCACTCACTCACATTAACTTCAGAGATAACATTACCATTGGACAACTGAACATCCACTCTTAAGTACATCTTCAATTAGCTTGAAACATAAATTTGTCCAATAAAAGAAACAAAATACCTATTCTAAATATCCATTCTTAATATCACACCAACTCAAACAAAAATTCAACCGTCTCAAAATTCAAAAGAGACCATGCCTACACTATATACACAGAATAACGGATCTTCCCAAAATAACTTTCTAGTTCAATTCAATCACTCTTCAATCTTTAACTCCTGTAAAGAAAACAAAGCTAAAAGGGTAAGCTTACGCCCGTGAGGTTTCCATGCAAGTAACATTTAATAATCACATGAATCAATATAATTAAGCAGGTAATGCACATTTCACTGTACAATCACTTCATTAGCAATTGAGAAAACACTTCACTGAACAATTATTTCACAAAGATGTCAAATCAAAAGTACAAAAGTAACAACACAAGTTAAGGATACAGGTTGGCTCCAAAGCCAAATCATGTGCCACGTGTAACCTCCTGTTGACACTCCGTCGACCACAAATAAGGTCCGTAGAACTCCACTTGTACTCCCACCTAACACCTTATCACCCTCACTGGTCAGTCACCTCACAAAATGGCTCGAGCAAACGAAACGAAATTGAACTTAATTCACAAGCTCGGTTCACAAACTTGATTCACAAACTTGATTCACAAATTTGGTGACATCAAGACTAGGTTGGACTGGCTTCGATCAAGCCCCGGCCAACTCGAATAGCCCATCTAGGTCTTGAGATCGGGCCCCACAAACGTCACCCCAAACTACAAGCTCAAGGGGTTCAACATCAAAATAATTCATATATATACATCTCATAGACAAACACAGGTGCAAAATTAGGGTTTAGGTCGAGTGTGATCAAGTACACCCTCGCCTACATACCCTCTCATTCACATCAAAGCACATAAGCAAGTTATACACAAAAACAGCCTGAATACTTACAATATCACTTGATTAATTATCAACCTTCTAGCTCAACTAAGTCGAGTGCGATAAAGTACACCCTTGACTTAGAAGGTGAGGGACAACCGAGATACACTTTACAATGAATCACTTAGCAATATTTCACAATACACATATTTGTCACATAATTTCACTTAAGTACACATAAACAGTTAAACACATAAATTCGGAAACACTCACCCAAAGTAATTTGAGTTCACTACTCGGTGCTTGGTGTGAAGCCCCAGTCCGTTCTTAGGTTGATATTAGGTTATATTCATTATTTGTGCGGTAACATTTGATTTTGGGAATACTTCGAAAACCCTAAATTGGGGGTAGGATTGAAACCCTAGTTTTGTATTAATTATAAGTTCGAATGGTGCTTAAAGTGAGTTTAAAAGTTAGGAAAACCCTAAACTAGAAAAGTTTCTAGTGATATGATTTGTTAGAATTCTAAGTGGGGTGTAAAACCATTAATACTACCCAATCATTCTACAATAAGTGCAAATGAACCTAAAAAGTAGGGTTTCACTCTTCGTTTTCAAGATTGGAGCAATTAGGGTTTTCGCGATTTTTCGCCGGATGATTTTTCGGTACGAAGTAAGGATCAAATTTGGTGCTTAAGAGTGACTTTTGGGTGAGAAATAATATGTGATTAGATGCAATGATAAAAAGTTAGTGAATAGGAAGTAAAAAAACCCTAGTACGTGTGACTTAAGGAAGAACGGTGTGAACCGACGTGTACCGTGCATTACCGATTGAACACACCACTTGACCACTACTTTCTTACCATACAAGCTCACTAATATTTGAGCAAAATATCCTCTCATTTTCCAGCTAGCTTTGACCAAATTTTAGGGCTAAAAATGCAAGAAGGAAAAAGAAAATTTTGGTTGGTATTAGTGGTGACAAGTGTCACTCAACCATGGCTTCTTGACCAAGACAAATTCCAACCTTCTTATCACCAATTTTGCTCCATTTCCTTTCATTATTTCTGCTTCTTGGCCGAACAAGAGAGGAGAGAAAGAGAGAGCAAGAAACAACTTCCTTCTTCTTGATTTTAGCCATCCAAGTGAGAAATTAAACTTCTAAACCGATTAAAGTGTTAGTTGTGGGCTTGAGAAGCTAGGGGAAACAAGACTTCCAAGAGGAGGTGAAGTATTACTCTTGCAAGCTTCATTTGTTGAGGTATAAGGCTAAACCATGGCTTTGGTTCTTTCATTTTGGTTTAAGTTGTTATATAATACTTGTTTTGATTGCATTAGTGGTGATACAAGTTGTTATGAGGATTTAAAGGTGATTTATGTGAATTAGGGTTTGAGATACTTGCTGCCAATCCTTACTATATGGATGATATATGTTGTATCTAAGCTTATATAAGTGGTTTTAGTGATGATTAGAGCAAGAAATCAAGAAAGGTTGCATTGAATCCCAAAATTTCAGGTTTCTGGAAAATTTCAGCTCTATTCTGTCCGGTTTTATTCTACCATGTTAGAGGCCAAGTTAGGCTTAGTATAAAACATGAAAGTTGTAGAGAATGGTATTTTATAGTTGCCTACAAAATTTCAGCTCAATCGGAGTAACGTAGCTTGTGAAAAGATGAAAATACCCTCGCTGTTCTAGGTTATATTCCAGAGTTCCGCGTGGACAGTTTAGTCTTTTTGGTTGTGTTTATTCACTATAATCCGTTCGGATTTAGTCATTTTCCAAAACATGAAAGTTTCAGTAATCTGTCTTAGCTTTTTAACGCCACCAAGAACACCTCAAACGGATCTATGTAGCCTGAGTTATAGCCAAAATAGTCGCATCTATTCTAAACTTCGGATTCTGCCATGTTTCTGGATTTAGCTTCTGACCCTGTTTTGTCTGTTTTGATAACGTACGAACTGGGTGTTGGTGTCTTCATAAGAAAGGTAGATCTTGGTCTTAGCTTCTAAACGGTATAAAGTGCATCCAAATCCGAGTTTCGTAGCTTCAGTTATGACCAAAACAAGATCAGTTGTCAGAACTGCCTTCGAATTGGACAGTTCTGACAGCAATGTTTGGATCCATTTTCCTCCATGCTCTGTATTGATTCAGCTTTTGGTCCAAACATGAAAGTTATAGCCTTATGTCCTAGATTTCCAACGCCTTGGGAATTTCTGGATTTGGATTTGTGAGCTGTGAGTTATGGTCCAGCAAACAAACCCTGTTCGTCACCCGAACACGTAAATTTCTGGTACTGTTTTCCATAATTTCGACCTGCTTCCACTCAGATCTAGATTAAGGTGTCTTCATGAGAATTGTAACCCTTCCTCATAGCTTCGAAACGGTGTCTCGTTCACCTTGATCTGACATTCCTAGCCTAATCTTTGATCAAAACGGTTTGAGATGGCAGATTTGGCCATTTCCGTTTGCCGTTCCGCGCGCGCGCTTGCGCCCATTTTGCCGTTTCCGCACTTGCATGTGCCAATTTTGCCGTTTTGCTTGTTTTGGACATGTTAGTGGCCGTTTGTGATAATATGTGATACAATCTTCTATTTCAGACAGTGGTGAGTTAGGCGGAGCCGGTTGGGTCCACTACTAGCGAACACGCACGTAGTAATTTTGCTCTTGTACTACTTTTTAGTATTTTGAGTAAGTAATTCAGGCCGTTTATGGTGTTAAACTGCTTATGTGTTTTGAATGTGAAAAGGGGGACTTAGGCGAGGGTGTACTTTATCACAGTCGACCTAAACCCTGTGAGAACCTCGAAAAAATATATATATGAATATCAATACATATTTCAGTTGCATTTGGATTCTTTAATAAATTTTAGCATTATTTCTACTTGTTTTTTTTTTTTTTTAAAAAAAGTACGTAAAAACAATTCTTATGTGATAAATAATATAGTCGTATCAAAATACAATTACTTGATTTTGTTAAGTTAAAATAATATTTCTAAGGTAAAGTATTCCATTGACTTAATAATTAATTCTTTGAGTTCCAATAGCTAATTTTCATCGTTAATAATGTTAAGGGTTATAGGAACCTTAGTAATAAGATGAGGTTGATAAATTGTAGACAAAATCGTTACAAGAACACTAAGTATACTTATGACGTTAAAATTTCGATAATCGAACTTTCACAAGATTAGTATATGGTTAGACATTCAAATTTCATTTAGGGTAAATGTTGGAACTAGATTAGAAATGAGGGTTTAAGTGGATATTAGGAGGAGACGTGAAAAGACTAAAATGGCCCTCCACCATCTCGAAATAACCATGCAACCCTCCATGCTTCATTGGCCAACCTTTAAATCCACCAATCCCATTTCTGCCGGATTCATCCTTCTCAAGCACTCAACCACTTCCACCCACGGTTCATCTTTACTTCAGCACCCATCTCCACTCCACTACCTCACCTCTAATTCATAACAACATCTCACCTCTTTCTCTGCCTTAGACCGAGACTAAATGAGAGAGAGAACCTTGTGAGCTGCCACCTTGTAATCATCGACCAAGAAGAGCTGTGCGCGAGCTGCAACATTGGACTGATCGGGAGAGAAAGAGAGCAAGAGGGAGAGTGCGAGCTTCATCACCACCGGGAGCTTCACTCTGCAACCTCAACCAGCTGTGACCATCTCCAACCACAATCCCACCACAGCTGCAACCCCGCAACCAAGATCAGACCAGCACCCCAGTCCTTGCGCGAGCCAACAGGAGAAAATTTGACAGCTCTCCTGTCGCGTGAGTGAGCTTCAAGTTGAGGTAATTTCAGGACGAAAACTAGTTGATCAGAGGTAAATAAAGGTAGCTATGGACTTGCATGTGAGGTTTGAGGGTTCGGATGGTGATTTGAATAAGAGGAAAAAAAAAATCTGATTGTTGAAGGAAATGGAATTGCCGAGAGTTAATCTGGAATTGCAGCTTCTAATTGGTTCAACCGTGATAACTTGAGCTTAGTCCTGTGTTTGACTAACTAAAAAATAATAATAATAAATAGGATGATTAAGCTCTGCATGTAGTATATTGGTCGGACTATACCAGAAAAATAAAAAGGAAATGAAATCTGTGCATGCAAGCTTAATTGAGAAAGAGCTGAACAATTTCTGGAAATTGTGGATGATTTTGTTGTTGACCGAATCTGATTTTTGAACAAGATATGTTGATTAGCTAGTTAAGTATTTGCATGATAATTCTGAGCACCTAATATCATGAATTAACCGAAGGAAAAGTTGGGTTTATGACCAATTAGCTGCTGGAAATTTTTTTTGTGAAAGCCGAGGGAGTGAAACTGAAATTTTGCAATTGTTCTGGAATTTTCTTTGGTAAATGATGGTTGGAAAATTTTGATGGTGGGCTCTATGAACTCCCACCCTTGGATTGATGATGGATATAACGCTAGTTTAGTGTTTAAATAGGTAGATTAATGATACCTAGCTAGTCTAGACTCCAAGAGATGCATAGTTCAAAAATGATCAAATTTGCCCTGTTTTAATCGCAACCCTTTTTGCAAAATTTTGAGGGTTTAATGACTTGTATATCATGTTGATATGTTGAATATGTGGTGTACAAAGTTTCATTGAAAAATATTGAGGTTTGGTTGGTCAAATAAATCGATTTCACAAAGCTAGTAAATCTGGAACTATTTCCGAAATGCTCTGACCAGCTTTCGTATTTTGGCCATAACTCTGTACTCCAATGTCGAAATCGAGTGCCGTCAGCGGAATTTGAAACTAGATATCCCAGCCTTTCCAACGGTATAAAATGTATGTTCTGGTTCCATGTGTGTGAGCCGAACCAACCATTTAAAGATGACTGTTCTGTTTCTCTGTTTTACAAGAACGAAATGCTGAGGCTGCAACTTGTGGCTCGAATTCGACCTAGTTGTACGCCGAATTTCAAAATGATTTCTTCTGTGAAATTATAGCTTTATGAATTTATTTTCCAACGCCTTAAACTATGCCCAATTCCGAGTTAATTTGAGTGATCTGTGATCAAAATATGAAACCTGCTCTGTCCTTGAAAACCCTGATTTTTAGACAGATTTGATGCAAGGTTTGGCAAAGACTTGCTAACTGAATATTTTGATGCTAAACACTTACCAAATGTACCATGAATGTTCTTTAGATTTTGCCTATACAAATGAACCATGTTGAGAGGATTTTCTCTTGGTCAAAAGTTTGGAAAAGGAAATTTTCATACACAAAGCAGCCTTGCCTTAAAATTTTGGAAACTTGAGTGATTTTGTTAAGTGACTTACCGTGCATATTTTTCTATGAAATTTGACAGAGAAATAGCCCTTATATGGTAGTATTATACTGCTAATTATGGTGTTATTTTGAGACCGTTTCATGACTCAAATAAATTACCAAAGTTTATGACTTGAGTTTGAAAACCCTTGTTTAACAAGAAAATTTTAGTAACTTTGAGCTACCGTATCTTGGTGCTCAAAACTCTGTTTCTCATTCTGTCTGTTTTTTTATACTCTTGGTTTACAACACTAATTAATTTACAAATTTCAAAGGCTAGTTCCAATCAAGTGAATTTTACCGAGTTTTCAAAGTTGGCCAAAAACCAACTTAAATCTGCCTTATGAACCAAAACAGAGATTTTGAGCTTATTTTTGAATGCTTTCCATGCGGAATCTTAGAAAAGAGTATTCTAGGAACTTTTAGTACTTTGGAAGGGTTTCCATTGGTACCAATCTTTCTAATTTTTGACATGTAGAATGTGAGATACGATTTTTCAAAGTATCGTATCAAAACTGAAAATTTTCCGAATTCCACGGAAGGGAGTTTTTCAAGTACTCCTTATTCTTTCGATATTATTCAAATGTTTTATCCTTGATTTTCATGATGTAGACTTAATTTCTCTTGTATCTTAAAATCCCGCTTGAGAGTCTCGATTTAGGATAATTAAGGCTTGTTTCACGAGATTTTTGCTAAAATTGTACTATGATACGATCTTCATCAATAGTAGGGATTGTAAATGATAGACTATTACCATTTGTTCAGGCATACGAGGACCTTCAAGAGGATCCGACAGAGGACGCTTGAACTTCAAATTGAACCTATTGCTCTTGTTGCTAGGTGAGTGTTCCATATAGGAATACGTAATTGAATAAGTCTAGGACATGCTCATTTCATGATTATTAAGTGTTAAGTTTTTACCATACTCATGTCTATATAAATAATGAATACTTGCATTGTATACCAACAGGAATTGGTTAAATGATTAACCATATCAAATGACTATATGAACTCGATACATGTTTAATTTGCTAGATTACTTGCTTAACCTACTTGGTTTTGTAAAATGAGTATCCCTGCTTGTTCTATGCTTATTTGGTTAAAGTGCTTTCTTGACTCGATATGTGATAATTTGAAAAACGATTTTTGATCCATCGAAATGAGCAGTGTGTACTTTATCACACTAGCCTTTCGAGTGGTGACTTGTGTGAAATGTTTTCGTGAATATCTTACGTGTTGTGACGTCATTGGGTGAATCCCTCGACCAGTTTACGTGTTGTGAATCTCCTCGACTCTCGCGTGATAAAAATAAGATAACGGCCAATGATGGCCTATTAATATGGCAAATGCCTGTCAAATAACCGTCACTACTCAACCGTTAACCGTGAACCGTGAACCGTTTACCAACCCACATGACTATTCGATATCCGTGAATTACATGCTTCCATGAAATCAACTTGTATTGCTTACGTGCTTACGTGCTAAGTATCCACTTGATTACTTGATTATCATGAATCACATGTTATATGAAGTTGTCCATCATTGATAGGCGAGTGTGTACTTTACCTCACTCGACCTACTCAAATGATGAATTTTACCTTTTGTCGAATTACTTGGTTACCTGTGCATGTTGTAAGCTCTAAGCTGAACTTGGGCCCTGCCTCGGTTACTGACCTACTCGAGCCAGGACTGGGCTCGGTCGGGTAGGTTGGAACCCTGGACAACCGTTTCGGTATACTCGAGTACTACCACTGGAGGGATAAGGTGATGGCCAGTCAAACCGAGGGGATCCGGAAGTCATAAGGTGCAGATGACCGATGAAGTTCCACTGGAACACCGTATCCTACAGTATATGTTTACCTTGTATCATGATAATTGTTTCATGCAAAAATGCCAACATGAAATCATGAACTATACATGCTAAATGTCTCATACCATGATAAACGTCTCAAATTACCGTATAATGATTATCACCTCATGATAACATGCCATTGTGTAACGTTGAACCATGCATATGATATGCCCGACTTTCTTGATTTGTTTGAACTGTTAGAGTGTCTTGGAACCTCACTGGGCTATGTAGCTCACCCCACGTCATTTATTTTTCTTGACAGGTCCTAGCAATTGGGCGATCTGAAACCTAGTTGTATTTTCTTATGGATGTAATTGAATCTTATGACTTCGCTTTGCGGTTTGTAATGTATAATCATATTTACATAGATCGGATTGGGAATATGTTAAGTTTAGGCGACTTTTTATCTTGGATTGCCACTTGAAACTGGATAAGTGTAGAACCTAGACTTGTTATGTGGCTTATATGAACTTGTTATTTGGGATTGTCGGATTTTATTCAGTGGTTTGTAATGAGTAAGGTTTAAGAATCGACGATTAGCTATCCTATAATACTATTATCTCTGAAGTTAATGTGGTTTTAGTAATTGGTTTATTTGGAGAGAAACGATGTTGTAATAGTTTAGGTTATACTTCGGAGGGATTTGACTAGATTGCTTGCGTGAGTCCTGGCGAGAGCTAGGCAGACGGCCCGCCAACCCTCTGGTTCGCCTTAGGGAGAAGTGGGGTCGCCACAGTTTGTCTCGGATTCACAACGTTTTTCACGTGTCCATACTTAAGAAATATCATCCAGACCCTTCTCATATTTTACAACCGAAAAGTATTGAAATTGATGAGACATTGACCTATGAGGAGAAACCGGTAAAGCTTCTGGATCGTAAGATGAAAGAATTGAGAAATAAACGGATACCATTGGCAAAAGTTCTTTGGAGGAACCACGGGTTAGAGGAAACGACCTGGAAAGTTGAAGAAGCAATTCGAGAAAAATATCTAGACCTGTTCACAAATCAAGATATAATTTTGAGGGTGAAATTCTCTTAAGGGGGAGAGGATGTGAGGACTCGCAAATTTTCTTATTTTAAATTCCTATTGAACTTATTTAAATATTTAATTGCTCGTTTACTCCGAATATTTTATTTCAACCTTTTTAGACCTAATTACATGGAACTAAGGCTTACTTAAATTTTTAAAATGACTCGTTTAAAAAATTTAATTTTTTGAAAACTTGTTAAGTGAGAATAGTGGATACACATTTGGAGACAATAATCGATTCGAGAATACAATAAGTTTGGAAAAATTGAAGATTTGTACATTAGTCTTGAAATAGGTATTCTTATGTTCAATTATTAGTTAGTGATACTATCATTATAAAAATTTCTTAAAAATTCCACTTTATCGCGCACAAATCGGAAGTACGCGTTTTCGCGCGCGCGATTAATTGAGGAACTTTAGACCCTTATTTTTAGGCCATTAAGAGTGAATAATAATAGTATGAATGGAAGTGCATTAGAGGTTTAGTGTACAAGTGAAATAAACTCGAAAGGAATCGAGCAAGAAACGCGCTCGTGTACGCTCGGGGAGAGAGTTGACTTTTGAGGCATTCTTAGCCACACATTTTAGCTTCTCAAAGAATCTTCATTTTTCATCAAACACTCTCTCTCTCTTACTCTAAGCTGGCCGGCCATCCAAGGGAGAAAAGAACCAAATTTCTTCATCAAGTTCTTCTTCATTTCATTACTAAATCTTCACCAAATCACCTCAAAATTTACATCCACTTTGCTAACCACTTGGAGATCACCTCAAGCTAGGAAAAGAGCTTCATCTCAGGGTTTTTCTTGAGCTCCATTGGACCGAAAATTTCTGCCTTGATCATCTAAGAAGGTATAGAATGATCAACCCCTTGATTCTTGATTTATGGGAGTTATATTGAACTTGTGATCTCATAAATTCATATGGGTTGCTTTATATTGTTGAAAATTTTGTGAGTGGGTTCTATGAAATCCCACTATGGTTTGATGGACTGATTTGATGAGATTTGATGTTTTTTATATTGGATTAGTGTTTAATCTAGTGGAAATGAGTGGTATTGTTGAAGAAAGTTCAAAGGAAGTGAAGAGGAAAATTTTACCCGTTCTGCCCTTGCCTTTGCCGTGACCCTTAGTGCATTTTTTTTGTGGTTCAAATGACTGGATTTTGATGTAAATGTGTAATATAGGTTGTGTAGAAAGTTTCATCAAAAAATTACTTGATTTGGTTGGGCAAATGTTGAGATTTCGAAATTCTACCAAAACTGGAATTTTGTCCCGTATTGCTCTGGCAGTGATTTTCAAACAGCTATAACTCCTTGCTCTGATATCGAAATCGAGTGCCGTTTACTGCATTGGAAATTAGACATTCCCAATTTTCCAATGGTATAAAATGCATGCCCTGATTCCACCTGAGTGAGCTGTACCAACCTTGTAAAGTTGCCTGTTCTGTTTCGCTTCTGTACTAAAAGCTCTGTTTTGAACTATGACTTGATGCTCAAATATGAGTTAGTTGTGGACAGAATTTTAAAATGTTTCCTTCTAAGAAATTGTAGTCTTATGAATGTAGTTTGCAACGCCACTGATTACGCTCAATTCCGAGTTGAATTGAGTGAGATGTGGCCAAATTTCAGAACTGTCTTCGTAAAAGAAAACCCTAATTCTAGACTGACTTTTAGCTAATCTTGATTTAGGACTTGTTATTCGAAATTCTTGGTGTTAATCACCTATCAAACATTTTTTGGATGTTTCCTAGACTTTTTCCTCATAAATGAATCGTGTTCGAGGAAATTTCATTGGCCAAATGTTTGAAAAAAGGAAAACTAAAGAACAAGGCAGATTTGCCTTGGAAATTCTTGGAACTTCAATGGTTTTGTTAACTGACTTTCCGTGCGAGTTTTTGAATGAAAATTTACACAGAAATAGCCCTTAGATGGTAGTGTAATACTGCTAACTTTGGTGCCATTCCAATTTCATTTAGATGCTCAACTAAAGTACCAAAACTCAACTTTTAAACCTGGAAAACCCCTGTTTGAGAAGGAAATTTCAGTGATTTTGAGCTACTATATCTTGGTGCTCAAAACTCCAATTCTTGTTCCGCTTGTTGTGTTGAAAACTTTGATTGTAACTCTAACTGAGTTCCAAATTTCAGAGGCTAGTTCACATTGTGTGAATTTTGCCGAATTTCCAAACTTTGCCGAAAATCAACCCAAATCTGTTTTGGCATTCCAAAACAGCCACTTTGAACCGAATTTTGAATATCTTCCATTTGGAATCGTGGAAGAGTGTCTTCTAGGAACTTTTAGTATTTGAAAGTAGTTTTCAACGGTACCAAGTTTTTAAATTTTGGACTTGTAGAGAGTGAGATACGATTTTTCAAAGTAGGTGTAGCAAATCTAAAAATTCCTAACTTAAAGGAAATGGAGTTTTTCAAACTCATCTTTTTCCTTCGATATCACTTGATCGTTTTACACTTGATTTCAAAAATGAAAATCAGATTTCGCTTGTGTTTTAAAACCCTACTTTTGAGTCTCGATTTACGAGTAATTAAGACTCATTTTCGTGAAATTTTCTTAAATTGTATAAGTGTGCAATCTTCCTTGATAATTGGGGCTTACAAGTGATAGTTCATTATTAATTGTTCAAGCACTCAAGAGGATCTTCAAGAGGATCTCACGGGAGACGCCTAAAACAAATACTTGTAGTTGCTTCTTGATTACTTGGTGAGTGTCAAGTGTATGAATACTTGATACATGCTTAATTGTTATAATTGATTGGAGATTTTGAAAATAGAGGCGAGTGTATACTTTCCCGCACTCGTTCTTATTTGAAATGAATGACTCATGATTGAAATGAAATGAATGAATTATGAATGACTTGATTGAATAGAATGAAATGATTGAATGCTTGAATGAAATGAAATTGTATGCTATGGCTGCATACGTCGTTGGAGTGGATCTCCTCGACTCACAAATGTTACATGGGGGACACCTAAACTCATAGGCCGACCTTGGGACTCGAGCCGGCATGGGTTTGGTCGGGGACCTCGGTGAGCCATGAGAATAACATGATAAGCTTGATCTATTGAAAAGATCTTGCTTGGCCTACTCGTGCAGTAGCGCCTTTATAGTCGTTCGGGCCCGGTGGGGGGTTGTAAGGTGGACGAACATGAGAAGTAAGTGGAATTCTACGGATTGGAAATATTGACCCGGTTGACGGAGAGTCATCACGGGAAGATATACAAATGAAATTTGCAAAACAAGTGGAAATTAGCTCCTGAAAGCTATCATATTCTTAAATTGTTTCTGTTTACATTTCACTGAATTGTTAATTACTCGAATGTTATTGTTTCACTTATTGATTTGGAATTGTTATTTGGACAACGTGCTTGTATGTATGTTTCTTGGCCTCACCAGCGATTGCTGACCCCGTAGATTTGTTTTCCTTAACAGGATTGGATTTTGAGTAAGACTCGAAGAAACCCATGGAATGTACTTTTGTTTTAGGGTTTCAATGTATTTGACTAGACCTCTTGGCTGTGTATATTTTGGAACTGATGTAGCTTTTGAGAATCCGATGTAAGGACTGGATGGTTGTTATATATTGTTAAGTTCGATCGTTTCCGCACTTTCTTACTTTACTTCGTGGTAATGAATAGTATTGTATTAAATTTGAATGGAAATTGTACCGAATCCTGGCGAGAGTTGGGCAGGCGTCCCGCGGATACCCTTTGATTCGCCTTAGGGAGAAGTGAGGGAGTCACAAAGACACCCTTTTAACTTAATCTAAGTTAGTTACGAAATTTAGTTAAGCACATTAGAGCACATAGAACATCTAACACATAAGTATAATATCTAGATACAAAATTCTATGAAAAACGGATAAAACACATAAGCACTTAAGGCACATAAACACACAAAACCTGTCTATTATAACGAGGAGCCTAACTGCATTCTAAAATGGAGAAATATAATAAAATAAATCTATCTATCCTATTTACAATCTGAATTGGGAAAAAATAATAAAATAAATCTATCTATTCTATCTATTATATTGGTCTATCTAGTTACAATTTTTTGTAAAAATATTACCTATCTATTATATTTGGGGTATTTAAGTACTTCCAATTAATTAAAAAATTTCGATTAAACACACATAAAAATTGAATAGGAATTTAAAATAAATAAATAAAAGAAATATATAAATATATGTAAAATATAGAAGTATGTAAGATCACGTAATTAGAATTTCAAAGATAGTAGAGATACCTTTCTTTCAAAATGGTGACTAAATGATAAGATTACCTTATGCATACTCAAAATCGACAAAAGGATCATGGCACCAATTTAATTGAAAATATTATTAAAAAAATGTACTAAATTCATATTACTATATTAAAAAATGTAAATAAACTCAAAATACTCAAAAATTATAATTGAAATGCATGTAAAAAAAGAATAATTGACAATTAAAGCAAGGGAATAATTATAATTAAGAAGTAAAAAAACTAATAGGGACTAAACTGTAAAAATTAGAAAGTTTTTGGGGTCAAAATATTTTTTTAAAAAAGAGTGTCAATAAATTCAATAAAGATAAAGTTTAGGGGACAAAATACAATTAAATTAAGGATTGAAATGAAAGAAATCCAAAATTTTTGGACCATTATAAAATTACTCAAAAGATGAGGAACTAAATTGAAAAATTCAGATTCGATTTGTGCAGCATATAAACAACACAATATTGGGTTATTTAATATACTTGAGCCGCACCACTTTGGCCTAAGGAAAATGAGCGAATTGTCTTATTGAAAAGGAACAGACAAGCTCAGATAATTAAACAAACTCAAACATAATAATGATATTGGGTTTAAACTCCAAATTCGAATCACAAGTCCAAGCAAAAAATAAAACACTAGTCCAGGTAGATTAAAAGAAACAAGCCCATTTTTTTTCTTCCTTTTCTTTTTTCTTTCTTCTTCTTCCTCACCTCCGGTGAGCTTCAAGCTTTAGCAGCTGCCGACAACCATGGCAAACGCTGTCGGCTGGCCGACCACCGGTCACTGAAGACTTTTCCAATCATCAAAATCAGCCAAAATACATCTCTCAATTCAATTTTTCGCATAGAATTCATTTCTGTGCTTGGTTTTTTACAAAAATGCACAAAAATGGGTCAACTTGTGAATTTACAGTCGAGCTTTATTTTTTAAAAAATTGCTCAAATTAACACTAAAATTCACTAAACCTACACAAAAACAACCCTTATGGATCTAGAGTGCAACTATGGCCTTAGTTTGACAAAAACAAAAACAACAAAATGATAATTAAAGCGAAAACAGCTCCAAATGAATAAATCTATTTCATTGCTTTTAAGGCACAAAAACTTCCAAAATTTGGATAACAAAACATTTTCCAAGTCTTGTACTAGCTATAATTGTCTATTTCAACAAAATATATACACAAACTTCACCCTTTTAATTCGGTTTTTCATTTTGACATTTTTTCAAACACTTGAAATGCATACACAAAAACCATTTTTTCCTTAATCTTGTTTATGACCCCTCCCAAAATTGAAAATTTCAACTACACAACAACCAAAGAAACCAGCAAAAGAAAGAGAAAATTAAAAAACAAAACATGGTTCAAGTTTTTTGGTAAAATTTCTAAGCCTTAACTGTCCATTTGTTTCCTTTCCTCATCTTTCTTTTCCCTAAAAACTAGTACATGTGAGAGCCAAGGGAGGAAAGAAGAAAAAAAATGGAGAGAAGTGTGTGCTTGTTTTGAAAGTGAAAGTGAGAGAGGGAGCAGAGAGAGTTGTGAAAGTTGGAGGGAGTTGGTGTTTTTGTCTCGAGATAGAAAAGAAATTGGGGAGGTTGAGTGTAGTAGTGAAGTGAATAGTCCATTAGTTGGGAAAAAATGATTAGAGATTCTTTTTAAAACAAACCTATAAAAATGAGAAAAATATACATTATAATGCATGAAAATAAATGGCTTATTAAATAGATAAAATTTAAAAAAAAATTAAAAATTGACAAAATTTTAGTGTCTACACGACCATTAACTATTTTCCTAATCAATAAATAATCTTAAGTATGATCGTAAGATTTAATTTTTTGATTGCATTAAAAACTAGAAAAATCCAACCATAACCAATAAACGTGCTCTAAAGGTTTGTTTAAATTAGAACATACATTTTTTTAACATGAAATCAATCGTGCTAGTTACCACTAGTATTAACCAATCAAATAATTACAAATTTAACTGATTAATATGGCAGTAGATTATTAGGTTAATTCGAATATCGAGTCTTGACATTCAAATAAAAAAACAATCGTAAGAAATGAAATCAAAAAATAGATGAATAGCAATGAATTAAAAAAAATTAAAAATCTATTCGATTTCACAGATGTTTGAAAACAACGTCTTCAATTTGACTTGTGAATAAAAAGATAAAATTAGTTGCTCCTCATGGAATTAACCCAAGCAAACATGTGAAAATTTGCAAAGTCATACGACAAAGGAGAACTAAAAATCATTTCTTTGCTTGGAGAGAAAAGAAGGAAAAGTTCTGAACCCTGCCGACTAATTGTTTCCTACTTTATATGTCAAAGCTAATCCTAATTCCTATTGGAAAAGGATAAAAATAAGGGTTAATTACATTTACCTCCCCTGAGGTTTGACCAAATAACGAATCGATCCCTGAGATTTGACCAAATAACAAAAAGGTCCCTCAACCGTTAGTCTTTGCCGTTGACTGTTAGGGTTAATTACATTTACCCCCCTGAGATTTGACCAAATAATGAATCGATCCCTAAAATTTGATCAAATAATAGATTCCTCCCCCACACTAACTTCTGTCACTTATATGTAACGGAAATAGCCAAAAGTCTGAATAACCCTTATTGATTTCCATCAAATTTTTGACCTATCGATTTTTGTGTTTTCAGAAAAAAATTTTGATTAACAAATAAAATTTTGAATCCAACAAATTATTAATTTATTTAACAGATAAAATCAGAGTAAATTTTGATAGACCTTGTAATGCAAAATTTGCCATACACGTATTTTATAATTTGGTGAAATAGTGTGACAAATTTTGGATTACATGGGGTAATACCCATTATCCCATAAAATACCAGTGCTTTACGACTTTTCCCAATTATATGAACAAAGTACCTATTTTTTCAAAAAATAATTTGTTTAAAAGATAAAGTAAAATTAAAATTTCTAGCGAATAAGAGGGTTGAAAATGTAGTACGCATTTTTTCTTTCCATAATGTACCAGCTCCTTATACTTTTCCTATATTATATAAATGAAGTACCAGCTTTCTATTGACATTTTACTCTATTTATTAGTAACCCATTGTAAAACCAAATTAGCAGAAGGCTTTTCTACACAAAACACTTTGTCATGGCCGATTAAGTAGTCAAAGGATATTTGAGAATCAGGTAATGGTCTCATTTTTTAAAATCATGTCTGTCTCATTTTTGTGGTGGATTGAGTGAACCTTTACATTGCTTCTATAAATTTTATTTCATCGCTCAATTGTCGGTTTCCTTTTTTCACTCTACTTTTTTTTCCATTCCTTTCTTTGCTTTTCACATTTTAATTTCTTTTTTGTTTTCTAAGCTTTCCTTCTTTCTTCATTTTCTTTCTTTTGTTCCTTTATGCGCATATTTTATCAAGTTTGATTATTACATGCTTGGTTTTTTTTTCTTTTATACTGGTTAAAAACTGTTTTATTTAAGTAATAAACTATTAGTTTAATTCGTTATTATTGAAACCACCTTCGATTTTTTAACGGTAAGTTTTCTCTAACTACAAGTTTTACAAAGAGGGTAAATATGATATTTTACTACTTCTATTTAAGTGTCTTTGACGAGATTACTTAAAAAGGAGGTACATGTAATATTACCACACCATAGGGATTTAAAAGTAGTTTGGTCAAACCACAAAGGAGATAGATGTAATTAATCCTTAAAAATTTGATGGAAATCAATAAGGGTTATTTAGATTTTTGGTTATTTCCGTTACATATAAGTGACAGAAATTAGTGTGGGGGAGGAATCTGTTATTTGGTCAAATTTTAGGGATCGATTCGTTATTTGGTCAAATTTCAAGGGGGTAAATGTAATTAACCCTAACAGTCAATGGCAAAGACTAACGGTTGAGGGACCTTTTTGTTATTTGGTCAAATCTCAGGGATCGATTCGTTATTTGGTCAAACCTCAGGGGAGGTAAATGTAATTAACCCTAAAAATAAAATATAGACTAGTCTAGCTATTCCTCGTGAGATGCGGACATGAACTAGGAAAGAGTCTTGCAAACGTAATTGGAATAGGAAATTTCAATGAACGTTAATCCCGAACTTCACATACTTTGGATGCACCCACGCCTAACTGCACAGAAGTCATCTAAAAAATCACCCATTTAACTCTTTTTTATTTCACGCTCCTACAATTAACATCATTTACCAAATATAAGTAGAATATATCAATTAATACAATATTTGATCAACATCAAGGGAAACATATTCACAAATTTACTAACAAAATGCACCTTATCAAGTAAGCAGTATAATGACCTCTTTCCTGTGGGTTGGAGAGGTGAAGGATTGCAAGTGAAATTGATCTAGTGTGTGCTTGCCAAAAAATGAAAGTGGTTTGAGATTGCTCATTCTGAAATTGTGTAATAAATCCTTCATGCTATAACAAATATGGAACATATATAGCAAAAATTATATCTTGTAAGTAAAATGGATTAACACCATCAACCTCAGAAGAACAGTCTTTCTAGGGTGCTAAAATATCTACTAATTGTTCTTGGTCTTGGAGAAGAATTTTGAAATTAATAAATGATTGGTAATCTTATATATATATTAAATATTGGATTTAGGATGGAAAGGATATCAGCTTCTGGATTGACATGTGGCATCCAACCAAGTTTTTGTATTAAAACTTCTTTGGAATCTATTATTTAATTTTGAACTTGCAAAAAATGTAATTGTGGCATTATGTATATAGGGTATGCAATGGAGATGACCTAAGGATAGGAAAATGAGAAATGAAAATACAACACCTGTGCTTTTATTACCTAATCCAAATTGCAAGGATGAGGCATATTGAAATGCTAGTGCATTTGAAAAATTCATTGTCAAGTCCGCTATGAAGTTGCTTAAGAATATTACAAGTAGATCTATCTGGGTATTAGTTAGTATGGCAAAAACATAAACTACCATGTTATTCTTCAAGACTACATAAGTAGAAAGTCAAATTAGAGACTATTCCTTAATGCCAAATATATAACCAACTAGCCATTGATTAATTAGCAATTACTTCTTCATAATGGCTTCGGAACCAAATGATAAGATTACCCTATGTATACTCAAAATCGACAAAAGGATCATGGCACCAATTTAATTGAAAATATTATTTAAAAAATGTACTAAATTCATATTACTATATTAAAAAATGCAAATAAACTCAAAATACTCAAAAATTATAATTGAAATGCATGTAAAAGAAGAATAATTGACAATTAAAGCAAGGGAATAATTATAATTGAGAAGTAAAAAAACTAATAGGGACTAAACTATAAAAATTAGAAAATTTTTGGGGTCAAAATATTTTTTTAAAAAAAGAGTGTCAAAATTAAATAAAGATAAAGTTTAGGGGACAAAATACAATTAAATTAAGGATTGAAATGAAAGAAATCTAAAATTTTTGGAGTACAATAAAATTACTCAAAAGATTAGAAGCTAAATTGCAAAGTTTAGATTCTGATTTGTGCAGCATATAAACAACACAATATTGGGTTATTTAATATACTTGAGCCGCACCACTTTGGCCTAAGGAAAATGAGTGAATTGTCTTATTGAAAAGGAACAGACAAGCTCAGATAATTAAACAAACTCAAACATAATAATGATATTGGGTTTAAACTCCAAATTCGAATCACAAGTCCAAGCCACTGGCCATTTGGTCCAGTGGTCATCACCCTCTTTGGTGATGCTGGAGGTCAGGGGTACCCCTGCCTCCCACAAACTTGTCACTTTACGTGGTTGGTCTTCTGCCCCCACGAGATAGTTCGAGCGGTCCGCTCTCCCTCCTTGAGGTATGGTGACCTTCCTGACTTGTTCAGGGTTCGAGTCCCGCTGTTAACTTGCTCAGTGTGGAGTGGGGCCTCCTCTCTCGGGCCGCAGGGGATTAGTCGGGTCCCGTAAAAATTGGCTCGGACACCCCTGTGTTGACAAAAAAAAAAAAGAAAAAAGAATCACATGTCCAAGCAAAAAATAAAACATTAGTCCAGGTAGATTAAAAGAAACAAGCCCATTTTTTTTCTTCTTTTTCTTTTTCTTTCTTCTTCTTCCTCACCTCCGGTGAGCTTCAAGCTTTAGCAGCTGCCGACAACCATGGCAAACGCTGTCGGCTGGCCGACCACCGGTCACTGAAGACTTTTCCAATCATCAAAATCAGCCCAAATACATCTCTCAATTCGATTTTTCGCATAGAATTCATTTCTGTGCTTGGTTTTTTACAAAAATGCACAAAAATGGGTCAACTTGTGAATTTACAGTCGAGCTTTATTTTTTTAAAAATTGCTCAAATTAACACTAAAATTCACTAAACCTACACAAAAACAACCCTTATGGATCTAGAGTGTAACTATGGCCTTAGTTTGACAAAAACAAAAACAACAAAATGATAATTAAAGCGAAAACAGCTCCAAATGAATAAATCTATTTCATTGCTTTTAAGGCTCAAAAACTTCCAAAATTTGGATAACAAAACATTTTCCAAGTCTTGTACTAGCTATAATTGTCTATTTCAACAAAATATATACACAAACTTCACCCTTTTAATTCGGTTGTTCATTTTGACATTTTTTCAAACACTTGATACACAAAAACCATTTTTTCCTTAATCTTGTTTATGACCCCTCCCAAAATTTCAACTACACAACAACCAAAGAAACCAGCAAAAGAAACAGAAAATTAAAAAACAAAACATGGATTTAATATGATTAAAAAAAATTGAAAATACTTCAATGAATGTGGCAGTCCTTTGGTTGAAGTTTTTTGGTAAAATTTCTAAGCCTTAACTGTCCATTTGTTTCCTTTCCTCACCTTTCTTTTCTCTAAAACCAGTACATGTGAGAGCCAAGGGAGGAAAGAAGAAAAAACATGGAGAGAAGTGTGTGCTTGTTTTGAAAGTGAAAGTGAGAGAGGGAGCAGAGAGAGTTGTGAGAGTTGGAGGGAGTTGGTGTTTTTGTCTTGAGATAGAAAAGAAATTGGGGAGGTTGAGTGTAGTAGTGAAGTGAATAGTGCATTAGTTGGAAAAAAATGATTAGAGATTTTTTTTAAGACAAACCTAAAAAAATGAGAAAAACATACATTATAATGCATGAAAATAAATGGCTTATTAAATAGATAAAATTCAAAAAAAAATTTAAAATTGACAAAATTTTAGTGTCTTCACGACTATTAACTATTAATTAAGAAATAATTCTAAGTATGATCGTACGATTTAATTTTTTGATTGCATTAAAAACTAGAAAAATCCAACCATAACCAATAAACGTGCTCTAAAGGTTTGTTTAAATTAGAACATACATTTTTTTAACATGAAATCAATCGTGCTAGTTACCACTAGTATTAACCAATCAAATAATTACAAATTTAACTGATTAATATGGCAGTAGATTATTAGGTTAATTCGAATATCGAGTCTTGACATTCAAATAAAAAAACAATCGTAAGAAATGAAATCAAAAAATAGATGAATAGCAATGAATTAAAAAAAATTAAAAATCTATTCGATTTCACAGATGTTTGAAAACAACGTCTTCAATTTGACTTGTGAATAAAAAGATAAAATTAGTTGCTCCTCATGGAATTAACCCAAGCAAACATGTGAAAATTTGCCAAAGTCATACGACAAAGGAGAACTAAAAATCATTTCTTTGCTTGGAGAGAAAAGAAGGAAAAGTTCTGAACCCTGCCGACTAATTGTTTCCTACTTTATATGTCAAAGCTAATCCTAATTCCTATTGGAAAAGGATAAAAATAAAATATAGACTAGTCTAGCTATTCCTCGTGAGATGCGGACATGAACTAGGAAAGAGTCTTGCAAACGTAATTGGAATAGGAAATTTCAATGAGCGTTAATCCCGAACTTCACATACTTTGGATGCACCCACGCCTAACTGCACAGAAGTCATCTAAAAAATCACCCATTTAACTCTTTTTTATTTCACGCTCCTACAATTAACATCATTTACCAAATATAAGTAGAATATATCAATTAATACAATATTTGATCAACATCAAGGGAAACATATTCACAAATTTACTAACAAAATGCACCTTATCAAGTAAGCAGTATAATGACCTCTTTCCTGTGGGTTGGAGAGGTGAAGGATTGCAAGTGAAATTGATCTAGTGTGTGCTTGCCAAAAAATGAAAGTGGTTTGAGATTGCTCATTCTGAAATTGTGTAATAAATCCTTCATGCTATAACAAATATGGAACATATATAGCAAAAATTATATCTTGTAAGTAAAATGGATTAACACCATCAACCTCAGAAGAACAGTCTTTCTAGGGTGCTAAAATATCTACTAATTGTTCTTGGTCTTGGAGAAGAATTTTGAAATTAATAAATGATTGGTAATCTTATATATATATTAAATATTGGATTTAGGATGGAAAGGATATCAGCTTCTGGATTGACATGTGGCATCCAACCAAGTTTTTGTATTAAAACTTCTTTGGAATCTATTATTTAATTTTGAACTTGCAAAAAATGTAATTGTGGCATTATGTATATAGGGTATGCAATGGAGATGACCTAAGGATAGGAAAATGAGAAATGAAAATACAACACCTGTGCTTTTATTACCTAATCCAAATTGCAAGGATGAGGCATATTGAAATGCTAGTGCATTTGAAAAATTCATTGTCAAGTCCGCTATGAAGTTGCTTAAGAATATTACAAGTAGATCTATCTGGGTATTAGTTAGTATGGCAAAAACATAAACTACCATGTTATTCTTCAAGACTACATAAGTAGAAAGTCAAATTAGAGACTATTCCTTAATGCCAAATATATAACCAACTAGCCATTGATTAATTAGCAATTACTTCTTCATAATGGCTTCGGAACCAAATGATAAGATTACCCTATGTATACTCAAAATCGACAAAAGGATCATGGCACCAATTTAATTGAAAATATTATTTAAAAAATGTACTAAATTCATATTACTATATTAAAAAATGCAAATAAACTCAAAATACTCAAAAATTATAATTGAAATGCATGTAAAAGAAGAATAATTGACAATTAAAGCAAGGGAATAATTATAATTGAGAAGTAAAAAAACTAATAGGGACTAAACTATAAAAATTAGAAAATTTTTGGGGTCAAAATATTTTTTTTAAAAAAGAGTGTCAAAATTAAATAAAGATAAAGTTTAGGGGACAAAATACAATTAAATTAAGGATTGAAATGAAAGAAATCTAAAATTTTTGGAGTACAATAAAATTACTCAAAAGATTAGAAGCTAAATTGCAAAGTTTAGATTCTGATTTGTGCAGCATATAAACAACACAATATTGGGTTATTTAATATACTTGAGCCGCACCACTTTGGCCTAAGGAAAATGAGTGAATTGTCTTATTGAAAAGGAACAGACAAGCTCAGATAATTAAACAAACTCAAACATAATAATGATATTGGGTTTAAACTCCAAATTCGAATCACAAGTCCAAGCCACTGGCCATTTGGTCCAGTGGTCATCACCCTCTTTGGTGATGCTGGAGGTCAGGGGTACCCCTGCCTCCCACAAACTTGTCACTTTACGTGGTTGGTCTTCTGCCCCCACGAGATAGTTCGAGCGGTCCGCTCTCCCTCCTTGAGGTATGGTGACCTTCCTGACTTGTTCAGGGTTCGAGTCCCGCTGTTAACTTGCTCAGTGTGGAGTGGGGCCTCCTCTCTCGGGCCGCAGGGGATTAGTCGGGTCCCGTAAAAATTGGCTCGGACACCCCTGTGTTGACAAAAAAAAAAAAGAAAAAAGAATCACATGTCCAAGCAAAAAATAAAACATTAGTCCAGGTAGATTAAAAGAAACAAGCCCATTTTTTTTCTTCTTTTTCTTTTTCTTTCTTCTTCTTCCTCACCTCCGGTGAGCTTCAAGCTTTAGCAGCTGCCGACAACCATGGCAAACGCTGTCGGCTGGCCGACCACCGGTCACTGAAGACTTTTCCAATCATCAAAATCAGCCCAAATACATCTCTCAATTCGATTTTTCGCATAGAATTCATTTCTGTGCTTGGTTTTTTACAAAAATGCACAAAAATGGGTCAACTTGTGAATTTACAGTCGAGCTTTATTTTTTTAAAAATTGCTCAAATTAACACTAAAATTCACTAAACCTACACAAAAACAACCCTTATGGATCTAGAGTGTAACTATGGCCTTAGTTTGACAAAAACAAAAACAACAAAATGATAATTAAAGCGAAAACAGCTCCAAATGAATAAATCTATTTCATTGCTTTTAAGGCTCAAAAACTTCCAAAATTTGGATAACAAAACATTTTCCAAGTCTTGTACTAGCTATAATTGTCTATTTCAACAAAATATATACACAAACTTCACCCTTTTAATTCGGTTGTTCATTTTGACATTTTTTCAAACACTTGATACACAAAAACCATTTTTTCCTTAATCTTGTTTATGACCCCTCCCAAAATTTCAACTACACAACAACCAAAGAAACCAGCAAAAGAAACAGAAAATTAAAAAACAAAACATGGATTTAATATGATTAAAAAAAATTGAAAATACTTCAATGAATGTGGCAGTCCTTTGGTTGAAGTTTTTTGGTAAAATTTCTAAGCCTTAACTGTCCATTTGTTTCCTTTCCTCACCTTTCTTTTCTCTAAAACCAGTACATGTGAGAGCCAAGGGAGGAAAGAAGAAAAAACATGGAGAGAAGTGTGTGCTTGTTTTGAAAGTGAAAGTGAGAGAGGGAGCAGAGAGAGTTGTGAGAGTTGGAGGGAGTTGGTGTTTTTGTCTTGAGATAGAAAAGAAATTGGGGAGGTTGAGTGTAGTAGTGAAGTGAATAGTGCATTAGTTGGAAAAAAATGATTAGAGATTTTTTTTAAGACAAACCTAAAAAAATGAGAAAAATATACATTATAATGCATGAAAATAAATGGCTTATTAAATAGATAAAATTCAAAAAAAATTTTAAAATTGACAAAATTTTAGTGTCTACACGACTATTAACTATTAATTAAGAAATAATTCTAAGTATGATCGTACGATTTAATTTTTTGATTGCATTAAAAACTAGAAAAATCCAACCATAACCAATAAACGTGCTCTAAAGGTTTGTTTAAATTAGAACATACATTTTTTTAACATGAAATCAATCGTGCTAGTTACCACTAGTATTAACCAATCAAATAATTACAAATTTAACTGATTAATATGGCAGTAGATTATTAGGTTAATTCGAATATCGAGTCTTGACATTCAAATAAAAAAACAATCGTAAGAAATGAAATCAAAAAATAGATGAATAGCAATGAATTAAAAAAAATTAAAAATCTATTCGATTTCACAGATGTTTGAAAACAACGTCTTCAATTTGACTTGTGAATAAAAAGATAAAATTAGTTGCTCCTCATGGAATTAACCCAAGCAAACATGTGAAAATTTGCCAAAGTCATACGACAAAGGAGAACTAAAAATCATTTCTTTGCTTGGAGAGAAAAGAAGGAAAAGTTCTGAACCCTGCCGACTAATTGTTTCCTACTTTATATGTCAAAGCTAATCCTAATTCCTATTGGAAAAGGATAAAAATAAAATATAGACTAGTCTAGCTATTCCTCGTGAGATGCGGACATGAACTAGGAAAGAGTCTTGCAAACGTAATTGGAATAGGAAATTTCAATGAGCGTTAATCCCGAACTTCACATACTTTGGATGCACCCACGCCTAACTGCACAGAAGTCATCTAAAAAATCACCCATTTAACTCTTTTTTATTTCACGCTCCTACAATTAACATCATTTACCAAATATAAGTAGAATATATCAATTAATACAATATTTGATCAACATCAAGGGAAACATATTCACAAATTTACTAACAAAATGCACCTTATCAAGTAAGCAGTATAATGACCTCTTTCCTGTGGGTTGGAGAGGTGAAGGATTGCAAGTGAAATTGATCTAGTGTGTGCTTGCCAAAAAATGAAAGTGGTTTGAGATTGCTCATTCTGAAATTGTGTAATAAATCCTTCATGCTATAACAAATATGGAACATATATAGCAAAAATTATATCTTGTAAGTAAAATGGATTAACACCATCAACCTCAGAAGAACAGTCTTTCTAGGGTGCTAAAATATCTACTAATTGTTCTTGGTCTTGGAGAAGAATTTTGAAATTAATAAATGATTGGTAATCTTATATATATATTAAATATTGGATTTAGGATGGAAAGGATATCAGCTTCTGGATTGACATGTGGCATCCAACCAAGTTTTTGTATTAAAACTTCTTTGGAATCTATTATTTAATTTTGAACTTGCAAAAAATGTAATTGTGGCATTATGTATATAGGGTATGCAATGGAGATGACCTAAGGATAGGAAAATGAGAAATGAAAATACAACACCTGTGCTTTTATTACCTAATCCAAATTGCAAGGATGAGGCATATTGAAATGCTAGTGCATTTGAAAAATTCATTGTCAAGTCCGCTATGAAGTTGCTTAAGAATATTACAAGTAGATCTATCTGGGTATTAGTTAGTATGGCAAAAACATAAACTACCATGTTATTCTTCAAGACTACATAAGTAGAAAGTCAAATTAGAGACTATTCCTTAATGCCAAATATATAACCAACTAGCCATTGATTAATTAGCAATTACTTCTTCATAATGGCTTCGGAACCAAATGATAAGATTACCCTATGTATACTCAAAATCGACAAAAGGATCATGGCACCAATTTAATTGAAAATATTATTTAAAAAATGTACTAAATTCATATTACTATATTAAAAAATGCAAATAAACTCAAAATACTCAAAAATTATAATTGAAATGCATGTAAAAGAAGAATAATTGACAATTAAAGCAAGGGAATAATTATAATTGAGAAGTAAAAAAACTAATAGGGACTAAACTATAAAAATTAGAAAATTTTTGGGGTCAAAATATTTTTTTTAAAAAAGAGTGTCAAAATTAAATAAAGATAAAGTTTAGGGGACAAAATACAATTAAATTAAGGATTGAAATGAAAGAAATCTAAAATTTTTGGAGTACAATAAAATTACTCAAAAGATTAGAAGCTAAATTGCAAAGTTTAGATTCTGATTTGTGCAGCATATAAACAACACAATATTGGGTTATTTAATATACTTGAGCCGCACCACTTTGGCCTAAGGAAAATGAGTGAATTGTCTTATTGAAAAGGAACAGACAAGCTCAGATAATTAAACAAACTCAAACATAATAATGATATTGGGTTTAAACTCCAAATTCGAATCACAAGTCCAAGCCACTGGCCATTTGGTCCAGTGGTCATCACCCTCTTTGGTGATGCTGGAGGTCAGGGGTACCCCTGCCTCCCACAAACTTGTCACTTTACGTGGTTGGTCTTCTGCCCCCACGAGATAGTTCGAGCGGTCCGCTCTCCCTCCTTGAGGTATGGTGACCTTCCTGACTTGTTCAGGGTTCGAGTCCCGCTGTTAACTTGCTCAGTGTGGAGTGGGGCCTCCTCTCTCGGGCCGCAGGGGATTAGTCGGGTCCCGTAAAAATTGGCTCGGACACCCCTGTGTTGACAAAAAAAAAAAAGAAAAAAGAATCACATGTCCAAGCAAAAAATAAAACATTAGTCCAGGTAGATTAAAAGAAACAAGCCCATTTTTTTTCTTCTTTTTCTTTTTCTTTCTTCTTCTTCCTCACCTCCGGTGAGCTTCAAGCTTTAGCAGCTGCCGACAACCATGGCAAACGCTGTCGGCTGGCCGACCACCGGTCACTGAAGACTTTTCCAATCATCAAAATCAGCCCAAATACATCTCTCAATTCGATTTTTCGCATAGAATTCATTTCTGTGCTTGGTTTTTTACAAAAATGCACAAAAATGGGTCAACTTGTGAATTTACAGTCGAGCTTTATTTTTTTAAAAATTGCTCAAATTAACACTAAAATTCACTAAACCTACACAAAAACAACCCTTATGGATCTAGAGTGTAACTATGGCCTTAGTTTGACAAAAACAAAAACAACAAAATGATAATTAAAGCGAAAACAGCTCCAAATGAATAAATCTATTTCATTGCTTTTAAGGCTCAAAAACTTCCAAAATTTGGATAACAAAACATTTTCCAAGTCTTGTACTAGCTATAATTGTCTATTTCAACAAAATATATACACAAACTTCACCCTTTTAATTCGGTTGTTCATTTTGACATTTTTTCAAACACTTGATACACAAAAACCATTTTTTCCTTAATCTTGTTTATGACCCCTCCCAAAATTTCAACTACACAACAACCAAAGAAACCAGCAAAAGAAACAGAAAATTAAAAAACAAAACATGGATTTAATATGATTAAAAAAAATTGAAAATACTTCAATGAATGTGGCAGTCCTTTGGTTGAAGTTTTTTGGTAAAATTTCTAAGCCTTAACTGTCCATTTGTTTCCTTTCCTCACCTTTCTTTTCTCTAAAACCAGTACATGTGAGAGCCAAGGGAGGAAAGAAGAAAAAACATGGAGAGAAGTGTGTGCTTGTTTTGAAAGTGAAAGTGAGAGAGGGAGCAGAGAGAGTTGTGAGAGTTGGAGGGAGTTGGTGTTTTTGTCTTGAGATAGAAAAGAAATTGGGGAGGTTGAGTGTAGTAGTGAAGTGAATAGTGCATTAGTTGGAAAAAAATGATTAGAGATTTTTTTTAAGACAAACCTAAAAAAATGAGAAAAACATACATTATAATGCATGAAAATAAATGGCTTATTAAATAGATAAAATTCAAAAAAAAATTTAAAATTGACAAAATTTTAGTGTCTTCACGACTATTAACTATTAATTAAGAAATAATTCTAAGTATGATCGTACGATTTAATTTTTTGATTGCATTAAAAACTAGAAAAATCCAACCATAACCAATAAACGTGCTCTAAAGGTTTGTTTAAATTAGAACATACATTTTTTTAACATGAAATCAATCGTGCTAGTTACCACTAGTATTAACCAATCAAATAATTACAAATTTAACTGATTAATATGGCAGTAGATTATTAGGTTAATTCGAATATCGAGTCTTGACATTCAAATAAAAAAACAATCGTAAGAAATGAAATCAAAAAATAGATGAATAGCAATGAATTAAAAAAAATTAAAAATCTATTCGATTTCACAGATGTTTGAAAACAACGTCTTCAATTTGACTTGTGAATAAAAAGATAAAATTAGTTGCTCCTCATGGAATTAACCCAAGCAAACATGTGAAAATTTGCAAAAGTCATACGACAAAGGAGAACTAAAAATCATTTCTTTGCTTGGAGAGAAAAGAAGGAAAAGTTCTGAACCCTGCCGACTAATTGTTTCCTACTTTATATGTCAAAGCTAATCCTAATTCCTATTGGAAAAGGATAAAAATAAAATATAGACTAGTCTAGCTATTCCTCGTGAGATGCGGACATGAACTAGGAAAGAGTCTTGCAAACGTAATTGGAATAGGAAATTTCAATGAGCGTTAATCCCGAACTTCACATACTTTGGATGCACCCACGCCTAACTGCACAGAAGTCATCTAAAAAATCACCCATTTAACTCTTTTTTATTTCACGCTCCTACAATTAACATCATTTACCAAATATAAGTAGAATATATCAATTAATACAATATTTGATCAACATCAAGGGAAACATATTCACAAATTTACTAACAAAATGCACCTTATCAAGTAAGCAGTATAATGACCTCTTTCCTGTGGGTTGGAGAGGTGAAGGATTGCAAGTGAAATTGATCTAGTGTGTGCTTGCCAAAAAATGAAAGTGGTTTGAGATTGCTCATTCTGAAATTGTGTAATAAATCCTTCATGCTATAACAAATATGGAACATATATAGCAAAAATTATATCTTGTAAGTAAAATGGATTAACACCATCAACCTCAGAAGAACAGTCTTTCTAGGGTGCTAAAATATCTACTAATTGTTCTTGGTCTTGGAGAAGAATTTTGAAATTAATAAATGATTGGTAATCTTATATATATATTAAATATTGGATTTAGGATGGAAAGGATATCAGCTTCTGGATTGACATGTGGCATCCAACCAAGTTTTTGTATTAAAACTTCTTTGGAATCTATTATTTAATTTTGAACTTGCAAAAAATGTAATTGTGGCATTATGTATATAGGGTATGCAATGGAGATGACCTAAGGATAGGAAAATGAGAAATGAAAATACAACACCTGTGCTTTTATTACCTAATCCAAATTGCAAGGATGAGGCATATTGAAATGCTAGTGCATTTGAAAAATTCATTGTCAAGTCCGCTATGAAGTTGCTTAAGAATATTACAAGTAGATCTATCTGGGTATTAGTTAGTATGGCAAAAACATAAACTACCATGTTATTCTTCAAGACTACATAAGTAGAAAGTCAAATTAGAGACTATTCCTTAATGCCAAATATATAACCAACTAGCCATTGATTAATTAGCAATTACTTCTTCATAATGGCTTCGGAACCAAATGATAAGATTACCCTATGTATACTCAAAATCGACAAAAGGATCATGGCACCAATTTAATTGAAAATATTATTTAAAAAATGTACTAAATTCATATTACTATATTAAAAAATGCAAATAAACTCAAAATACTCAAAAATTATAATTGAAATGCATGTAAAAGAAGAATAATTGACAATTAAAGCAAGGGAATAATTATAATTGAGAAGTAAAAAAACTAATAGGGACTAAACTATAAAAATTAGAAAATTTTTGGGGTCAAAATATTTTTTTTAAAAAAGAGTGTCAAAATTAAATAAAGATAAAGTTTAGGGGACAAAATACAATTAAATTAAGGATTGAAATGAAAGAAATCTAAAATTTTTGGAGTACAATAAAATTACTCAAAAGATTAGAAGCTAAATTGCAAAGTTTAGATTCTGATTTGTGCAGCATATAAACAACACAATATTGGGTTATTTAATATACTTGAGCCGCACCACTTTGGCCTAAGGAAAATGAGTGAATTGTCTTATTGAAAAGGAACAGACAAGCTCAGATAATTAAACAAACTCAAACATAATAATGATATTGGGTTTAAACTCCAAATTCGAATCACAAGTCCAAGCCACTGGCCATTTGGTCCAGTGGTCATCACCCTCTTTGGTGATGCTGGAGGTCAGGGGTACCCCTGCCTCCCACAAACTTGTCACTTTACGTGGTTGGTCTTCTGCCCCCACGAGATAGTTCGAGCGGTCCGCTCTCCCTCCTTGAGGTATGGTGACCTTCCTGACTTGTTCAGGGTTCGAGTCCCGCTGTTAACTTGCTCAGTGTGGAGTGGGGCCTCCTCTCTCGGGCCGCAGGGGATTAGTCGGGTCCCGTAAAAATTGGCTCGGACACCCCTGTGTTGACAAAAAAAAAAAAGAAAAAAGAATCACATGTCCAAGCAAAAAATAAAACATTAGTCCAGGTAGATTAAAAGAAACAAGCCCATTTTTTTTCTTCTTTTTCTTTTTCTTTCTTCTTCTTCCTCACCTCCGGTGAGCTTCAAGCTTTAGCAGCTGCCGACAACCATGGCAAACGCTGTCGGCTGGCCGACCACCGGTCACTGAAGACTTTTCCAATCATCAAAATCAGCCCAAATACATCTCTCAATTCGATTTTTCGCATAGAATTCATTTCTGTGCTTGGTTTTTTACAAAAATGCACAAAAATGGGTCAACTTGTGAATTTACAGTCGAGCTTTATTTTTTTAAAAATTGCTCAAATTAACACTAAAATTCACTAAACCTACACAAAAACAACCCTTATGGATCTAGAGTGTAACTATGGCCTTAGTTTGACAAAAACAAAAACAACAAAATGATAATTAAAGCGAAAACAGCTCCAAATGAATAAATCTATTTCATTGCTTTTAAGGCTCAAAAACTTCCAAAATTTGGATAACAAAACATTTTCCAAGTCTTGTACTAGCTATAATTGTCTATTTCAACAAAATATATACACAAACTTCACCCTTTTAATTCGGTTGTTCATTTTGACATTTTTTCAAACACTTGATACACAAAAACCATTTTTTCCTTAATCTTGTTTATGACCCCTCCCAAAATTTCAACTACACAACAACCAAAGAAACCAGCAAAAGAAACAGAAAATTAAAAAACAAAACATGGATTTAATATGATTAAAAAAAATTGAAAATACTTCAATGAATGTGGCAGTCCTTTGGTTGAAGTTTTTTGGTAAAATTTCTAAGCCTTAACTGTCCATTTGTTTCCTTTCCTCACCTTTCTTTTCTCTAAAACCAGTACATGTGAGAGCCAAGGGAGGAAAGAAGAAAAAACATGGAGAGAAGTGTGTGCTTGTTTTGAAAGTGAAAGTGAGAGAGGGAGCAGAGAGAGTTGTGAGAGTTGGAGGGAGTTGGTGTTTTTGTCTTGAGATAGAAAAGAAATTGGGGAGGTTGAGTGTAGTAGTGAAGTGAATAGTGCATTAGTTGGAAAAAAATGATTAGAGATTTTTTTTAAGACAAACCTAAAAAAATGAGAAAAACATACATTATAATGCATGAAAATAAATGGCTTATTAAATAGATAAAATTCAAAAAAAAATTTAAAATTGACAAAATTTTAGTGTCTTCACGACTATTAACTATTAATTAAGAAATAATTCTAAGTATGATCGTACGATTTAATTTTTTGATTGCATTAAAAACTAGAAAAATCCAACCATAACCAATAAACGTGCTCTAAAGGTTTGTTTAAATTAGAACATACATTTTTTTAACATGAAATCAATCGTGCTAGTTACCACTAGTATTAACCAATCAAATAATTACAAATTTAACTGATTAATATGGCAGTAGATTATTAGGTTAATTCGAATATCGAGTCTTGACATTCAAATAAAAAAACAATCGTAAGAAATGAAATCAAAAAATAGATGAATAGCAATGAATTAAAAAAAATTAAAAATCTATTCGATTTCACAGATGTTTGAAAACAACGTCTTCAATTTGACTTGTGAATAAAAAGATAAAATTAGTTGCTCCTCATGGAATTAACCCAAGCAAACATGTGAAAATTTGCCAAAGTCATACGACAAAGGAGAACTAAAAATCATTTCTTTGCTTGGAGAGAAAAGAAGGAAAAGTTCTGAACCCTGCCGACTAATTGTTTCCTACTTTATATGTCAAAGCTAATCCTAATTCCTATTGGAAAAGGATAAAAATAAAATATAGACTAGTCTAGCTATTCCTCGTGAGATGCGGACATGAACTAGGAAAGAGTCTTGCAAACGTAATTGGAATAGGAAATTTCAATGAGCGTTAATCCCGAACTTCACATACTTTGGATGCACCCACGCCTAACTGCACAGAAGTCATCTAAAAAATCACCCATTTAACTCTTTTTTATTTCACGCTCCTACAATTAACATCATTTACCAAATATAAGTAGAATATATCAATTAATACAATATTTGATCAACATCAAGGGAAACATATTCACAAATTTACTAACAAAATGCACCTTATCAAGTAAGCAGTATAATGACCTCTTTCCTGTGGGTTGGAGAGGTGAAGGATTGCAAGTGAAATTGATCTAGTGTGTGCTTGCCAAAAAATGAAAGTGGTTTGAGATTGCTCATTCTGAAATTGTGTAATAAATCCTTCATGCTATAACAAATATGGAACATATATAGCAAAAATTATATCTTGTAAGTAAAATGGATTAACACCATCAACCTCAGAAGAACAGTCTTTCTAGGGTGCTAAAATATCTACTAATTGTTCTTGGTCTTGGAGAAGAATTTTGAAATTAATAAATGATTGGTAATCTTATATATATATTAAATATTGGATTTAGGATGGAAAGGATATCAGCTTCTGGATTGACATGTGGCATCCAACCAAGTTTTTGTATTAAAACTTCTTTGGAATCTATTATTTAATTTTGAACTTGCAAAAAATGTAATTGTGGCATTATGTATATAGGGTATGCAATGGAGATGACCTAAGGATAGGAAAATGAGAAATGAAAATACAACACCTGTGCTTTTATTACCTAATCCAAATTGCAAGGATGAGGCATATTGAAATGCTAGTGCATTTGAAAAATTCATTGTCAAGTCCGCTATGAAGTTGCTTAAGAATATTACAAGTAGATCTATCTGGGTATTAGTTAGTATGGCAAAAACATAAACTACCATGTTATTCTTCAAGACTACATAAGTAGAAAGTCAAATTAGAGACTATTCCTTAATGCCAAATATATAACCAACTAGCCATTGATTAATTAGCAATTACTTCTTCATAATGGCTTCGGAACCAAATGATAAGATTACCCTATGTATACTCAAAATCGACAAAAGGATCATGGCACCAATTTAATTGAAAATATTATTTAAAAAATGTACTAAATTCATATTACTATATTAAAAAATGCAAATAAACTCAAAATACTCAAAAATTATAATTGAAATGCATGTAAAAGAAGAATAATTGACAATTAAAGCAAGGGAATAATTATAATTGAGAAGTAAAAAAACTAATAGGGACTAAACTATAAAAATTAGAAAATTTTTGGGGTCAAAATATTTTTTTTAAAAAAGAGTGTCAAAATTAAATAAAGATAAAGTTTAGGGGACAAAATACAATTAAATTAAGGATTGAAATGAAAGAAATCTAAAATTTTTGGAGTACAATAAAATTACTCAAAAGATTAGAAGCTAAATTGCAAAGTTTAGATTCTGATTTGTGCAGCATATAAACAACACAATATTGGGTTATTTAATATACTTGAGCCGCACCACTTTGGCCTAAGGAAAATGAGTGAATTGTCTTATTGAAAAGGAACAGACAAGCTCAGATAATTAAACAAACTCAAACATAATAATGATATTGGGTTTAAACTCCAAATTCGAATCACAAGTCCAAGCCACTGGCCATTTGGTCCAGTGGTCATCACCCTCTTTGGTGATGCTGGAGGTCAGGGGTACCCCTGCCTCCCACAAACTTGTCACTTTACGTGGTTGGTCTTCTGCCCCCACGAGATAGTTCGAGCGGTCCGCTCTCCCTCCTTGAGGTATGGTGACCTTCCTGACTTGTTCAGGGTTCGAGTCCCGCTGTTAACTTGCTCAGTGTGGAGTGGGGCTTCCTCTCTCGGGCCGCAGGGGATTAGTCGGGTCCCGTAAAAATTGGCTCGGACACCCCTGTGTTGACAAAAAAAAAAAAAGAAAAAAGAATCACATGTCCAAGCAAAAAATAAAACATTAGTCCAGGTAGATTAAAAGAAACAAGCCCATTTTTTTTCTTCTTTTTCTTTTTCTTTCTTCTTCTTCCTCACCTCCGGTGAGCTTCAAGCTTTAGCAGCTGCCGACAACCATGGCAAACGCTGTCGGCTGGCCGACCACCGGTCACTGAAGACTTTTCCAATCATCAAAATCAGCCCAAATACATCTCTCAATTCGATTTTTCGCATAGAATTCATTTCTGTGCTTGGTTTTTTACAAAAATGCACAAAAATGGGTCAACTTGTGAATTTACAGTCGAGCTTTATTTTTTTAAAAATTGCTCAAATTAACACTAAAATTCACTAAACCTACACAAAAACAACCCTTATGGATCTAGAGTGTAACTATGGCCTTAGTTTGACAAAAACAAAAACAACAAAATGATAATTAAAGCGAAAACAGCTCCAAATGAATAAATCTATTTCATTGCTTTTAAGGCTCAAAAACTTCCAAAATTTGGATAACAAAACATTTTCCAAGTCTTGTACTAGCTATAATTGTCTATTTCAACAAAATATATACACAAACTTCACCCTTTTAATTCGGTTGTTCATTTTGACATTTTTTCAAACACTTGATACACAAAAACCATTTTTTCCTTAATCTTGTTTATGACCCCTCCCAAAATTTCAACTACACAACAACCAAAGAAACCAGCAAAAGAAACAGAAAATTAAAAAACAAAACATGGATTTAATATGATTAAAAAAAATTGAAAATACTTCAATGAATGTGGCAGTCCTTTGGTTGAAGTTTTTTGGTAAAATTTCTAAGCCTTAACTGTCCATTTGTTTCCTTTCCTCACCTTTCTTTTCTCTAAAACCAGTACATGTGAGAGCCAAGGGAGGAAAGAAGAAAAAACATGGAGAGAAGTGTGTGCTTGTTTTGAAAGTGAAAGTGAGAGAGGGAGCAGAGAGAGTTGTGAGAGTTGGAGGGAGTTGGTGTTTTTGTCTTGAGATAGAAAAGAAATTGGGGAGGTTGAGTGTAGTAGTGAAGTGAATAGTGCATTAGTTGGAAAAAAATGATTAGAGATTTTTTTTAAGACAAACCTAAAAAAATGAGAAAAATATACATTATAATGCATGAAAATAAATGGCTTATTAAATAGATAAAATTCAAAAAAAATTTTAAAATTGACAAAATTTTAGTGTCTACACGACTATTAACTATTAATTAAGAAATAATTCTAAGTATGATCGTACGATTTAATTTTTTGATTGCATTAAAAACTAGAAAAATCCAACCATAACCAATAAACGTGCTCTAAAGGTTTGTTTAAATTAGAACATACATTTTTTTAACATGAAATCAATCGTGCTAGTTACCACTAGTATTAACCAATCAAATAATTACAAATTTAACTGATTAATATGGCAGTAGATTATTAGGTTAATTCGAATATCGAGTCTTGACATTCAAATAAAAAAACAATCGTAAGAAATGAAATCAAAAAATAGATGAATAGCAATGAATTAAAAAAAATTAAAAATCTATTCGATTTCACAGATGTTTGAAAACAACGTCTTCAATTTGACTTGTGAATAAAAAGATAAAATTAGTTGCTCCTCATGGAATTAACCCAAGCAAACATGTGAAAATTTGCAAAAGTCATACGACAAAGGAGAACTAAAAATCATTTCTTTGCTTGGAGAGAAAAGAAGGAAAAGTTCTGAACCCTGCCGACTAATTGTTTCCTACTTTATATGTCAAAGCTAATCCTAATTCCTATTGGAAAAGGATAAAAATAAAATATAGACTAGTCTAGCTATTCCTCGTGAGATGCGGACATGAACTAGGAAAGAGTCTTGCAAACGTAATTGGAATAGGAAATTTCAATGAGCGTTAATCCCGAACTTCACATACTTTGGATGCACCCACGCCTAACTGCACAGAAGTCATCTAAAAAATCACCCATTTAACTCTTTTTTATTTCACGCTCCTACAATTAACATCATTTACCAAATATAAGTAGAATATATCAATTAATACAATATTTGATCAACATCAAGGGAAACATATTCACAAATTTACTAACAAAATGCACCTTATCAAGTAAGCAGTATAATGACCTCTTTCCTGTGGGTTGGAGAGGTGAAGGATTGCAAGTGAAATTGATCTAGTGTGTGCTTGCCAAAAAATGAAAGTGGTTTGAGATTGCTCATTCTGAAATTGTGTAATAAATCCTTCATGCTATAACAAATATGGAACATATATAGCAAAAATTATATCTTGTAAGTAAAATGGATTAACACCATCAACCTCAGAAGAACAGTCTTTCTAGGGTGCTAAAATATCTACTAATTGTTCTTGGTCTTGGAGAAGAATTTTGAAATTAATAAATGATTGGTAATCTTATATATATATTAAATATTGGATTTAGGATGGAAAGGATATCAGCTTCTGGATTGACATGTGGCATCCAACCAAGTTTTTGTATTAAAACTTCTTTGGAATCTATTATTTAATTTTGAACTTGCAAAAAATGTAATTGTGGCATTATGTATATAGGGTATGCAATGGAGATGACCTAAGGATAGGAAAATGAGAAATGAAAATACAACACCTGTGCTTTTATTACCTAATCCAAATTGCAAGGATGAGGCATATTGAAATGCTAGTGCATTTGAAAAATTCATTGTCAAGTCCGCTATGAAGTTGCTTAAGAATATTACAAGTAGATCTATCTGGGTATTAGTTAGTATGGCAAAAACATAAACTACCATGTTATTCTTCAAGACTACATAAGTAGAAAGTCAAATTAGAGACTATTCCTTAATGCCAAATATATAACCAACTAGCCATTGATTAATTAGCAATTACTTCTTCATAATGGCTTCGGAACCAAATGATAAGATTACCCTATGTATACTCAAAATCGACAAAAGGATCATGGCACCAATTTAATTGAAAATATTATTTAAAAAATGTACTAAATTCATATTACTATATTAAAAAATGCAAATAAACTCAAAATACTCAAAAATTATAATTGAAATGCATGTAAAAGAAGAATAATTGACAATTAAAGCAAGGGAATAATTATAATTGAGAAGTAAAAAAACTAATAGGGACTAAACTATAAAAATTAGAAAATTTTTGGGGTCAAAATATTTTTTTTAAAAAAGAGTGTCAAAATTAAATAAAGATAAAGTTTAGGGGACAAAATACAATTAAATTAAGGATTGAAATGAAAGAAATCTAAAATTTTTGGAGTACAATAAAATTACTCAAAAGATTAGAAGCTAAATTGCAAAGTTTAGATTCTGATTTGTGCAGCATATAAACAACACAATATTGGGTTATTTAATATACTTGAGCCGCACCACTTTGGCCTAAGGAAAATGAGTGAATTGTCTTATTGAAAAGGAACAGACAAGCTCAGATAATTAAACAAACTCAAACATAATAATGATATTGGGTTTAAACTCCAAATTCGAATCACAAGTCCAAGCCACTGGCCATTTGGTCCAGTGGTCATCACCCTCTTTGGTGATGCTGGAGGTCAGGGGTACCCCTGCCTCCCACAAACTTGTCACTTTACGTGGTTGGTCTTCTGCCCCCACGAGATAGTTCGAGCGGTCCGCTCTCCCTCCTTGAGGTATGGTGACCTTCCTGACTTGTTCAGGGTTCGAGTCCCGCTGTTAACTTGCTCAGTGTGGAGTGGGGCCTCCTCTCTCGGGCCGCAGGGGATTAGTCGGGTCCCGTAAAAATTGGCTCGGACACCCCTGTGTTGACAAAAAAAAAAAAGAAAAAAGAATCACATGTCCAAGCAAAAAATAAAACATTAGTCCAGGTAGATTAAAAGAAACAAGCCCATTTTTTTTCTTCTTTTTCTTTTTCTTTCTTCTTCTTCCTCACCTCCGGTGAGCTTCAAGCTTTAGCAGCTGCCGACAACCATGGCAAACGCTGTCGGCTGGCCGACCACCGGTCACTGAAGACTTTTCCAATCATCAAAATCAGCCCAAATACATCTCTCAATTCGATTTTTCGCATAGAATTCATTTCTGTGCTTGGTTTTTTACAAAAATGCACAAAAATGGGTCAACTTGTGAATTTACAGTCGAGCTTTATTTTTTTAAAAATTGCTCAAATTAACACTAAAATTCACTAAACCTACACAAAAACAACCCTTATGGATCTAGAGTGTAACTATGGCCTTAGTTTGACAAAAACAAAAACAACAAAATGATAATTAAAGCGAAAACAGCTCCAAATGAATAAATCTATTTCATTGCTTTTAAGGCTCAAAAACTTCCAAAATTTGGATAACAAAACATTTTCCAAGTCTTGTACTAGCTATAATTGTCTATTTCAACAAAATATATACACAAACTTCACCCTTTTAATTCGGTTGTTCATTTTGACATTTTTTCAAACACTTGATACACAAAAACCATTTTTTCCTTAATCTTGTTTATGACCCCTCCCAAAATTTCAACTACACAACAACCAAAGAAACCAGCAAAAGAAACAGAAAATTAAAAAACAAAACATGGATTTAATATGATTAAAAAAAATTGAAAATACTTCAATGAATGTGGCAGTCCTTTGGTTGAAGTTTTTTGGTAAAATTTCTAAGCCTTAACTGTCCATTTGTTTCCTTTCCTCACCTTTCTTTTCTCTAAAACCAGTACATGTGAGAGCCAAGGGAGGAAAGAAGAAAAAACATGGAGAGAAGTGTGTGCTTGTTTTGAAAGTGAAAGTGAGAGAGGGAGCAGAGAGAGTTGTGAGAGTTGGAGGGAGTTGGTGTTTTTGTCTTGAGATAGAAAAGAAATTGGGGAGGTTGAGTGTAGTAGTGAAGTGAATAGTGCATTAGTTGGAAAAAAATGATTAGAGATTTTTTTTAAGACAAACCTAAAAAAATGAGAAAAATATACATTATAATGCATGAAAATAAATGGCTTATTAAATAGATAAAATTCAAAAAAAATTTTAAAATTGACAAAATTTTAGTGTCTACACGACTATTAACTATTAATTAAGAAATAATTCTAAGTATGATCGTACGATTTAATTTTTTGATTGCATTAAAAACTAGAAAAATCCAACCATAACCAATAAACGTGCTCTAAAGGTTTGTTTAAATTAGAACATACATTTTTTTAACATGAAATCAATCGTGCTAGTTACCACTAGTATTAACCAATCAAATAATTACAAATTTAACTGATTAATATGGCAGTAGATTATTAGGTTAATTCGAATATCGAGTCTTGACATTCAAATAAAAAAACAATCGTAAGAAATGAAATCAAAAAATAGATGAATAGCAATGAATTAAAAAAAATTAAAAATCTATTCGATTTCACAGATGTTTGAAAACAACGTCTTCAATTTGACTTGTGAATAAAAAGATAAAATTAGTTGCTCCTCATGGAATTAACCCAAGCAAACATGTGAAAATTTGCAAAAGTCATACGACAAAGGAGAACTAAAAATCATTTCTTTGCTTGGAGAGAAAAGAAGGAAAAGTTCTGAACCCTGCCGACTAATTGTTTCCTACTTTATATGTCAAAGCTAATCCTAATTCCTATTGGAAAAGGATAAAAATAAAATATAGACTAGTCTAGCTATTCCTCGTGAGATGCGGACATGAACTAGGAAAGAGTCTTGCAAACGTAATTGGAATAGGAAATTTCAATGAGCGTTAATCCCGAACTTCACATACTTTGGATGCACCCACGCCTAACTGCACAGAAGTCATCTAAAAAATCACCCATTTAACTCTTTTTTATTTCACGCTCCTACAATTAACATCATTTACCAAATATAAGTAGAATATATCAATTAATACAATATTTGATCAACATCAAGGGAAACATATTCACAAATTTACTAACAAAATGCACCTTATCAAGTAAGCAGTATAATGACCTCTTTCCTGTGGGTTGGAGAGGTGAAGGATTGCAAGTGAAATTGATCTAGTGTGTGCTTGCCAAAAAATGAAAGTGGTTTGAGATTGCTCATTCTGAAATTGTGTAATAAATCCTTCATGCTATAACAAATATGGAACATATATAGCAAAAATTATATCTTGTAAGTAAAATGGATTAACACCATCAACCTCAGAAGAACAGTCTTTCTAGGGTGCTAAAATATCTACTAATTGTTCTTGGTCTTGGAGAAGAATTTTGAAATTAATAAATGATTGGTAATCTTATATATATATTAAATATTGGATTTAGGATGGAAAGGATATCAGCTTCTGGATTGACATGTGGCATCCAACCAAGTTTTTGTATTAAAACTTCTTTGGAATCTATTATTTAATTTTGAACTTGCAAAAAATGTAATTGTGGCATTATGTATATAGGGTATGCAATGGAGATGACCTAAGGATAGGAAAATGAGAAATGAAAATACAACACCTGTGCTTTTATTACCTAATCCAAATTGCAAGGATGAGGCATATTGAAATGCTAGTGCATTTGAAAAATTCATTGTCAAGTCCGCTATGAAGTTGCTTAAGAATATTACAAGTAGATCTATCTGGGTATTAGTTAGTATGGCAAAAACATAAACTACCATGTTATTCTTCAAGACTACATAAGTAGAAAGTCAAATTAGAGACTATTCCTTAATGCCAAATATATAACCAACTAGCCATTGATTAATTAGCAATTACTTCTTCATAATGGCTTCGGAACCAAATGATAAGATTACCCTATGTATACTCAAAATCGACAAAAGGATCATGGCACCAATTTAATTGAAAATATTATTTAAAAAATGTACTAAATTCATATTACTATATTAAAAAATGCAAATAAACTCAAAATACTCAAAAATTATAATTGAAATGCATGTAAAAGAAGAATAATTGACAATTAAAGCAAGGGAATAATTATAATTGAGAAGTAAAAAAACTAATAGGGACTAAACTATAAAAATTAGAAAATTTTTGGGGTCAAAATATTTTTTTTAAAAAAGAGTGTCAAAATTAAATAAAGATAAAGTTTAGGGGACAAAATACAATTAAATTAAGGATTGAAATGAAAGAAATCTAAAATTTTTGGAGTACAATAAAATTACTCAAAAGATTAGAAGCTAAATTGCAAAGTTTAGATTCTGATTTGTGCAGCATATAAACAACACAATATTGGGTTATTTAATATACTTGAGCCGCACCACTTTGGCCTAAGGAAAATGAGTGAATTGTCTTATTGAAAAGGAACAGACAAGCTCAGATAATTAAACAAACTCAAACATAATAATGATATTGGGTTTAAACTCCAAATTCGAATCACAAGTCCAAGCCACTGGCCATTTGGTCCAGTGGTCATCACCCTCTTTGGTGATGCTGGAGGTCAGGGGTACCCCTGCCTCCCACAAACTTGTCACTTTACGTGGTTGGTCTTCTGCCCCCACGAGATAGTTCGAGCGGTCCGCTCTCCCTCCTTGAGGTATGGTGACCTTCCTGACTTGTTCAGGGTTCGAGTCCCGCTGTTAACTTGCTCAGTGTGGAGTGGGGCCTCCTCTCTCGGGCCGCAGGGGATTAGTCGGGTCCCGTAAAAATTGGCTCGGACACCCCTGTGTTGACAAAAAAAAAAAAGAAAAAAGAATCACATGTCCAAGCAAAAAATAAAACATTAGTCCAGGTAGATTAAAAGAAACAAGCCCATTTTTTTTCTTCTTTTTCTTTTTCTTTCTTCTTCTTCCTCACCTCCGGTGAGCTTCAAGCTTTAGCAGCTGCCGACAACCATGGCAAACGCTGTCGGCTGGCCGACCACCGGTCACTGAAGACTTTTCCAATCATCAAAATCAGCCCAAATACATCTCTCAATTCGATTTTTCGCATAGAATTCATTTCTGTGCTTGGTTTTTTACAAAAATGCACAAAAATGGGTCAACTTGTGAATTTACAGTCGAGCTTTATTTTTTTAAAAATTGCTCAAATTAACACTAAAATTCACTAAACCTACACAAAAACAACCCTTATGGATCTAGAGTGTAACTATGGCCTTAGTTTGACAAAAACAAAAACAACAAAATGATAATTAAAGCGAAAACAGCTCCAAATGAATAAATCTATTTCATTGCTTTTAAGGCTCAAAAACTTCCAAAATTTGGATAACAAAACATTTTCCAAGTCTTGTACTAGCTATAATTGTCTATTTCAACAAAATATATACACAAACTTCACCCTTTTAATTCGGTTGTTCATTTTGACATTTTTTCAAACACTTGATACACAAAAACCATTTTTTCCTTAATCTTGTTTATGACCCCTCCCAAAATTTCAACTACACAACAACCAAAGAAACCAGCAAAAGAAACAGAAAATTAAAAAACAAAACATGGATTTAATATGATTAAAAAAAATTGAAAATACTTCAATGAATGTGGCAGTCCTTTGGTTGAAGTTTTTTGGTAAAATTTCTAAGCCTTAACTGTCCATTTGTTTCCTTTCCTCACCTTTCTTTTCTCTAAAACCAGTACATGTGAGAGCCAAGGGAGGAAAGAAGAAAAAACATGGAGAGAAGTGTGTGCTTGTTTTGAAAGTGAAAGTGAGAGAGGGAGCAGAGAGAGTTGTGAGAGTTGGAGGGAGTTGGTGTTTTTGTCTTGAGATAGAAAAGAAATTGGGGAGGTTGAGTGTAGTAGTGAAGTGAATAGTGCATTAGTTGGAAAAAAATGATTAGAGATTTTTTTTAAGACAAACCTAAAAAAATGAGAAAAATATACATTATAATGCATGAAAATAAATGGCTTATTAAATAGATAAAATTCAAAAAAAATTTTAAAATTGACAAAATTTTAGTGTCTACACGACTATTAACTATTAATTAAGAAATAATTCTAAGTATGATCGTACGATTTAATTTTTTGATTGCATTAAAAACTAGAAAAATCCAACCATAACCAATAAACGTGCTCTAAAGGTTTGTTTAAATTAGAACATACATTTTTTTAACATGAAATCAATCGTGCTAGTTACCACTAGTATTAACCAATCAAATAATTACAAATTTAACTGATTAATATGGCAGTAGATTATTAGGTTAATTCGAATATCGAGTCTTGACATTCAAATAAAAAAACAATCGTAAGAAATGAAATCAAAAAATAGATGAATAGCAATGAATTAAAAAAAATTAAAAATCTATTCGATTTCACAGATGTTTGAAAACAACGTCTTCAATTTGACTTGTGAATAAAAAGATAAAATTAGTTGCTCCTCATGGAATTAACCCAAGCAAACATGTGAAAATTTGCAAAAGTCATACGACAAAGGAGAACTAAAAATCATTTCTTTGCTTGGAGAGAAAAGAAGGAAAAGTTCTGAACCCTGCCGACTAATTGTTTCCTACTTTATATGTCAAAGCTAATCCTAATTCCTATTGGAAAAGGATAAAAATAAAATATAGACTAGTCTAGCTATTCCTCGTGAGATGCGGACATGAACTAGGAAAGAGTCTTGCAAACGTAATTGGAATAGGAAATTTCAATGAGCGTTAATCCCGAACTTCACATACTTTGGATGCACCCACGCCTAACTGCACAGAAGTCATCTAAAAAATCACCCATTTAACTCTTTTTTATTTCACGCTCCTACAATTAACATCATTTACCAAATATAAGTAGAATATATCAATTAATACAATATTTGATCAACATCAAGGGAAACATATTCACAAATTTACTAACAAAATGCACCTTATCAAGTAAGCAGTATAATGACCTCTTTCCTGTGGGTTGGAGAGGTGAAGGATTGCAAGTGAAATTGATCTAGTGTGTGCTTGCCAAAAAATGAAAGTGGTTTGAGATTGCTCATTCTGAAATTGTGTAATAAATCCTTCATGCTATAACAAATATGGAACATATATAGCAAAAATTATATCTTGTAAGTAAAATGGATTAACACCATCAACCTCAGAAGAACAGTCTTTCTAGGGTGCTAAAATATCTACTAATTGTTCTTGGTCTTGGAGAAGAATTTTGAAATTAATAAATGATTGGTAATCTTATATATATATTAAATATTGGATTTAGGATGGAAAGGATATCAGCTTCTGGATTGACATGTGGCATCCAACCAAGTTTTTGTATTAAAACTTCTTTGGAATCTATTATTTAATTTTGAACTTGCAAAAAATGTAATTGTGGCATTATGTATATAGGGTATGCAATGGAGATGACCTAAGGATAGGAAAATGAGAAATGAAAATACAACACCTGTGCTTTTATTACCTAATCCAAATTGCAAGGATGAGGCATATTGAAATGCTAGTGCATTTGAAAAATTCATTGTCAAGTCCGCTATGAAGTTGCTTAAGAATATTACAAGTAGATCTATCTGGGTATTAGTTAGTATGGCAAAAACATAAACTACCATGTTATTCTTCAAGACTACATAAGTAGAAAGTCAAATTAGAGACTATTCCTTAATGCCAAATATATAACCAACTAGCCATTGATTAATTAGCAATTACTTCTTCATAATGGCTTCGGAACCAAATGATAAGATTACCCTATGTATACTCAAAATCGACAAAAGGATCATGGCACCAATTTAATTGAAAATATTATTTAAAAAATGTACTAAATTCATATTACTATATTAAAAAATGCAAATAAACTCAAAATACTCAAAAATTATAATTGAAATGCATGTAAAAGAAGAATAATTGACAATTAAAGCAAGGGAATAATTATAATTGAGAAGTAAAAAAACTAATAGGGACTAAACTATAAAAATTAGAAAATTTTTGGGGTCAAAATATTTTTTTTAAAAAAGAGTGTCAAAATTAAATAAAGATAAAGTTTAGGGGACAAAATACAATTAAATTAAGGATTGAAATGAAAGAAATCTAAAATTTTTGGAGTACAATAAAATTACTCAAAAGATTAGAAGCTAAATTGCAAAGTTTAGATTCTGATTTGTGCAGCATATAAACAACACAATATTGGGTTATTTAATATACTTGAGCCGCACCACTTTGGCCTAAGGAAAATGAGTGAATTGTCTTATTGAAAAGGAACAGACAAGCTCAGATAATTAAACAAACTCAAACATAATAATGATATTGGGTTTAAACTCCAAATTCGAATCACAAGTCCAAGCCACTGGCCATTTGGTCCAGTGGTCATCACCCTCTTTGGTGATGCTGGAGGTCAGGGGTACCCCTGCCTCCCACAAACTTGTCACTTTACGTGGTTGGTCTTCTGCCCCCACGAGATAGTTCGAGCGGTCCGCTCTCCCTCCTTGAGGTATGGTGACCTTCCTGACTTGTTCAGGGTTCGAGTCCCGCTGTTAACTTGCTCAGTGTGGAGTGGGGCCTCCTCTCTCGGGCCGCAGGGGATTAGTCGGGTCCCGTAAAAATTGGCTCGGACACCCCTGTGTTGACAAAAAAAAAAAAGAAAAAAGAATCACATGTCCAAGCAAAAAATAAAACATTAGTCCAGGTAGATTAAAAGAAACAAGCCCATTTTTTTTCTTCTTTTTCTTTTTCTTTCTTCTTCTTCCTCACCTCCGGTGAGCTTCAAGCTTTAGCAGCTGCCGACAACCATGGCAAACGCTGTCGGCTGGCCGACCACCGGTCACTGAAGACTTTTCCAATCATCAAAATCAGCCCAAATACATCTCTCAATTCGATTTTTCGCATAGAATTCATTTCTGTGCTTGGTTTTTTACAAAAATGCACAAAAATGGGTCAACTTGTGAATTTACAGTCGAGCTTTATTTTTTTAAAAATTGCTCAAATTAACACTAAAATTCACTAAACCTACACAAAAACAACCCTTATGGATCTAGAGTGTAACTATGGCCTTAGTTTGACAAAAACAAAAACAACAAAATGATAATTAAAGCGAAAACAGCTCCAAATGAATAAATCTATTTCATTGCTTTTAAGGCTCAAAAACTTCCAAAATTTGGATAACAAAACATTTTCCAAGTCTTGTACTAGCTATAATTGTCTATTTCAACAAAATATATACACAAACTTCACCCTTTTAATTCGGTTGTTCATTTTGACATTTTTTCAAACACTTGATACACAAAAACCATTTTTTCCTTAATCTTGTTTATGACCCCTCCCAAAATTTCAACTACACAACAACCAAAGAAACCAGCAAAAGAAACAGAAAATTAAAAAACAAAACATGGATTTAATATGATTAAAAAAAATTGAAAATACTTCAATGAATGTGGCAGTCCTTTGGTTGAAGTTTTTTGGTAAAATTTCTAAGCCTTAACTGTCCATTTGTTTCCTTTCCTCACCTTTCTTTTCTCTAAAACCAGTACATGTGAGAGCCAAGGGAGGAAAGAAGAAAAAACATGGAGAGAAGTGTGTGCTTGTTTTGAAAGTGAAAGTGAGAGAGGGAGCAGAGAGAGTTGTGAGAGTTGGAGGGAGTTGGTGTTTTTGTCTTGAGATAGAAAAGAAATTGGGGAGGTTGAGTGTAGTAGTGAAGTGAATAGTGCATTAGTTGGAAAAAAATGATTAGAGATTTTTTTTAAGACAAACCTAAAAAAATGAGAAAAATATACATTATAATGCATGAAAATAAATGGCTTATTAAATAGATAAAATTCAAAAAAAATTTTAAAATTGACAAAATTTTAGTGTCTACACGACTATTAACTATTAATTAAGAAATAATTCTAAGTATGATCGTACGATTTAATTTTTTGATTGCATTAAAAACTAGAAAAATCCAACCATAACCAATAAACGTGCTCTAAAGGTTTGTTTAAATTAGAACATACATTTTTTTAACATGAAATCAATCGTGCTAGTTACCACTAGTATTAACCAATCAAATAATTACAAATTTAACTGATTAATATGGCAGTAGATTATTAGGTTAATTCGAATATCGAGTCTTGACATTCAAATAAAAAAACAATCGTAAGAAATGAAATCAAAAAATAGATGAATAGCAATGAATTAAAAAAAATTAAAAATCTATTCGATTTCACAGATGTTTGAAAACAACGTCTTCAATTTGACTTGTGAATAAAAAGATAAAATTAGTTGCTCCTCATGGAATTAACCCAAGCAAACATGTGAAAATTTGCAAAAGTCATACGACAAAGGAGAACTAAAAATCATTTCTTTGCTTGGAGAGAAAAGAAGGAAAAGTTCTGAACCCTGCCGACTAATTGTTTCCTACTTTATATGTCAAAGCTAATCCTAATTCCTATTGGAAAAGGATAAAAATAAAATATAGACTAGTCTAGCTATTCCTCGTGAGATGCGGACATGAACTAGGAAAGAGTCTTGCAAACGTAATTGGAATAGGAAATTTCAATGAGCGTTAATCCCGAACTTCACATACTTTGGATGCACCCACGCCTAACTGCACAGAAGTCATCTAAAAAATCACCCATTTAACTCTTTTTTATTTCACGCTCCTACAATTAACATCATTTACCAAATATAAGTAGAATATATCAATTAATACAATATTTGATCAACATCAAGGGAAACATATTCACAAATTTACTAACAAAATGCACCTTATCAAGTAAGCAGTATAATGACCTCTTTCCTGTGGGTTGGAGAGGTGAAGGATTGCAAGTGAAATTGATCTAGTGTGTGCTTGCCAAAAAATGAAAGTGGTTTGAGATTGCTCATTCTGAAATTGTGTAATAAATCCTTCATGCTATAACAAATATGGAACATATATAGCAAAAATTATATCTTGTAAGTAAAATGGATTAACACCATCAACCTCAGAAGAACAGTCTTTCTAGGGTGCTAAAATATCTACTAATTGTTCTTGGTCTTGGAGAAGAATTTTGAAATTAATAAATGATTGGTAATCTTATATATATATTAAATATTGGATTTAGGATGGAAAGGATATCAGCTTCTGGATTGACATGTGGCATCCAACCAAGTTTTTGTATTAAAACTTCTTTGGAATCTATTATTTAATTTTGAACTTGCAAAAAATGTAATTGTGGCATTATGTATATAGGGTATGCAATGGAGATGACCTAAGGATAGGAAAATGAGAAATGAAAATACAACACCTGTGCTTTTATTACCTAATCCAAATTGCAAGGATGAGGCATATTGAAATGCTAGTGCATTTGAAAAATTCATTGTCAAGTCCGCTATGAAGTTGCTTAAGAATATTACAAGTAGATCTATCTGGGTATTAGTTAGTATGGCAAAAACATAAACTACCATGTTATTCTTCAAGACTACATAAGTAGAAAGTCAAATTAGAGACTATTCCTTAATGCCAAATATATAACCAACTAGCCATTGATTAATTAGCAATTATGTGACAGCCCCACCTTCCCCTAAGGCGAACCAAAGGGGTTAGCGGACTGCCTGCCCAGCTCTCGCCAGGACTACGGTACAGTTAACGTCGTTCTATAACGTTCCGGAACATACCATTGCGCGCAAACAAGTCAGAAAACACAAAATAAAAAAAACGAAAATTGAAAACCGAAATGAATAGTGCTGGACACGCCAGAATCCGGCCGGAATCTGGCCGGATTAGCGGCCGGATTCTTGGCCGGATACTGTCCAGTGAGCAACTCGATTTTTTTTCAAAAGTTCCACCCAATCCGGCCGGCAATCCGGCCAAGATTCCGGCCGGATTATCTGGCCGGATACCGGCCAGTGAGCAACTGGCCGGGTTTCCAATTTTTCTCAGGCAATCCGGCCTTCAATCCGGCCAGTTTCTGGCCGGATTCCTGGCCGGATTCGCCACTGTTCATGCCCACCAAAATTTTTTCTTTTCCGATTGAAAGTCGTGGTGATCCGAAATTCATCCAAACATGTACCAAACACATATATACAATGGAATCAACATTGTCAAGCCAAAATGGCATACCAAAACCATTCATTAAGAAGTACACCTTCGATTTGCCTATCAAAAGGAAATGAACCCGTTATACATTAGGGTTTCATTTCAAGAGCTATACAAAAGACATTTACAAGCTCAGTATGGCAATTGACTATCCAGTCCATTTTCAAAAGCAATTATATCCCTGTAAGGAAAACAAATAGCGCGGAATGAGCCAAAGCCCAGTGGTATACCACCCAATAAGCAATCAAAGTCATATAAGAATGAACCTTCATTTAAAGTGCACAAATAAGCAATGAAGCAAAATGGGAAAAGGATACGGTCGGCTCTCAAGAGCCCATTTCCACGCTTGCAATCTTGAACCAATCTCATTGACTCTCCGTCAATGTTAAAATACCAAACCGTAGACAACTCTTTACTTCCATTCCTTCCACCCAACATACCCCAACCGGGCCCGCACTCCATTTCGGTAGCTTTTGGTAATACTCGAGTTTACCGGAACCAAGGGTCTCATTACCACAAGGTTCCCCAGTACAGTCCCCGTGGCAATTCAATCTTCACGACCAAGCCCTCGCCGGCTCGATCCAATTGACTACCAAACGGAGTTGAGCTCAGTAATGCAGTATGGCCGTTGGACATCGTCCAAACGACATCAATTCGGTTTCCATGAAATGGAATTTACCAACCAATATATCAAGTTCAGTAATGCAATAAACGGTAACCAATCAGTGACAATAACAAAAGAGGTGAGGGCGGTCAAGTACACCCTCACCTTGATCAATTTCAATATCCAAGTAGGCCATTAAGGCATCACATAACATCTAACAAAGCCACATAGTAATCCATCAAGTGAGTAGTATACTCACCAAGTGAGAAAATGGTGTTTCATACACCGTGATCACCAAGACGCCGTGAGCTACCGTCACGCCCTAGAATCACACAACAAATGCAATGAGACTCGAGAACGAGTCATCAAACAATGCTAAACACAACCCCAATAGGGTTTCACATGCATAAGTAGGCATGATAGCAAACCAGAAATTAATATATGGCCTTAACTTAAGCCTCGATAGAAAAACCGTGTTTGAGCTTAGAATGCGGTAATGGCGTCAATTTCACTACGGTTATCGGTTGGGGGTGTAAGACCCACCATTTCGAAGCTATGAAACAGGGCTACAACAATGTAGAAGGGTACTCAATCTAGTTCCTAGCTTAACTAGGTCAAAATTGCAAAATACTAAACCAGAATTACCAAAACAGGTTTGCAAAACACAGAAAACTGTAATCGGTATATCTCAGTCCATACAAGTCCAAATACCGAAATTCCAAAGGCATACGTTAGCTAAGACATTCAGCTACAGTTCATCAGAAGACATCAACTTCAAAATCCAAACCAAAACCAGTCAAAATGGCCAATCACTATCGCAGTTTTCGCATTCTGTCCAAAGCAGAACAGCTACAGTAATTTCTTCATAACTCATTCTACATTAATCCAAATGACCTGAAATTTTACAGGCATCTCCATCACATCAATACCTACAACTTTCATGTTTTGAGCAAAGTCTAATTCGGCCTCTAACCTAGTGATCTAAAACCGGACAGAATTGGGGATTTTCAAACCCTAACTTTCCAATTTTCCATCCAAATCCAAAATTAGTTGCATTTATCCACATTTCACATCCACCAGAGCCATTATAGTCCATTGCCAATCATCAAAGATGGCCACAACATTCATTTCATATGAAACCAGAAAAATTCCCAAGAAAATAGAAAACTTCACCAAATCACTTCAAACCAAGATAAAACCAGAAATTTCAGCACTTCACTCACTAATAAGCATAATTTAAGCTCCATAAGGTGTAAGAGGGTGTTCAAGCTTCACTTACCAAGAAACAAGAGAGAGGGGGTTGTTGAACACCTTAAACCTTCAACCAAGCTTCACTAAACAACTTACTAGCACTAGGAGGTAAGATTGTATGGAATGGAATTGGATGTAACCAATGTTTTTGGTTGATTTGCTCCAAGTAGAAGCTTGAAAATTGAAGAAATCTCCTTCCTTTCTTGCTCAAGGTGGCCGGCCAACAAAGAGAGAAAAATGGTGAATTTTGTGCATTTTTTTGATATATAATTCTTTGGTCAAAAAAGTCAAGAAATTGAATAGTGATTCTTAAAAGGTTTCCAATGAGGAGGTGACACTTGTCACCTCCATAAATGCATTCTTATCTTTCTTTCCTCACTCACATCAATCTCTTCACACATTCTACTTATCACTTAACATCCGATAAATTTTTCACAGTATCCGAAACTTACACTTAATGGCCGAATTTTTCCGAACTTTTCGCACTAGTGGGTCCCACGTCCACTATTCACTCTTAATTTTCTAAAAATTCACCAATGCTAGAAAAGTCATCTTAAAACTAGAATCGCTCATAAAATCCACTAAGAAAATATTTCTAAGCCAGAAAATGCAGAAAACATGCAATTAAAGGGAAATAAACCCTAGGAAAATATTAAGGTTTTACGGGTTCTCACACTCTCCCCCCCTTAAAAGAATTTCGTCCTCGAAATTTCTCACCTTACTTCCCGAAAAGGTTTGGGTATTTCTTTCGCATTTCCTCTTCCATCTCCCAGGTGGCTTCCTCAACTCCGTGGTTTCTCCATAACACCTTCACTAATGAAATCCGCTTGTTTCTGAGCTCTTTGACTTTTTGATCGAGCACTTGGACCGGTTTCTCTTCATAGGCCAGTGATTCATCTACTTCGATATCCTCCGGTTGTAAAACATGAGATGGGTCAGGATGGTACTTCTTTAGCATCGAGACGTGAAATACGTCGTGGATTCGAGAAAGACTAGACGGTAGTTCCAATCGATACGCGACCGCTCCAACCCTCTGCAGGATCTTGTAAGGTCCGACGTACCGCGGTTGAAGTTTCTTTCCTTTGCCCGTTGTAAGACTTCGTAAAGGTGTGATTTTTAGAAACACATGGTCTCCAACTTCAAATTCCAAATCTTTTCTTCGATTATCCGCGTAGCTCTTTTGGCGACTTTGAGCGGTTTGGATCCGTTGCCTTATCAACTTGACCTTCTCTTGAGCCTCTTCCATCCATGGAATGGTTGCCGGATCTAGTGCTTTCTTTTCACCAACTTCATCCCAGTAAATCGGTGAGCGGCATTTGCGTCCGTAGAGAGCTTCGTACGGAGCCATTTGAATTGACGAATGGAAGCTATTGTTGTACGCAAATTCGACTAAGGTCATGTGTTGACCCCAGTTGCCTCCAAAGTCCAGAATGCACGTTCGTAGCATGTCCTCGAGCGTCTGAATTGTCCGTTCTGACTGGCCATCCGTCTGAGGGTGATAGGTAGTGCTTAAATTGAGTTTCGTCCCCAGGGTTTCTTGGAACTTCTGCCAAAACCGAGATACGAACCGTGGATCCCGATCAGAGACAATGCTCACCGGCACGCCGTGTAACCTTATAATTTCATCCATGTACAATCGGGTCAATTTGTCCATTGAGTACTTCATGTTCACCGGCAAGAAATGGGCCGACTTGGTTAATCGATCAACGATCACCCAAACAGCATCGTGTCCTCTTTGCGTCCTCGGTAAACCGGAAACGAAGTCCATGGTAATGTTTTCCCACTTCCACTCGGGTATCTCCAAGGGTTGTAACAGACCCGATGGTTTTTGATGCTCTGCCTTCACTTGCTGGCAAATGAGACATTTTTGTACATATTGCGCGATTTCCTTCTTCATATTGTCCCACCAATAGGTTCCTTTCAGGTCTTGATACATCTTGCTGCTACCCGGATGGATTGTGTACTTAGATCTATGAGCTTCCTCCAGAATTTCTGCTTTCCATGCCTCATCCTTTGGTACCACCACTCGGTTTCGGTACTTTAAAATACCCTCAGGACTCAAATTGAAGTCCGTAGTTTCTCCCTTATCCACTTTCTCTTTCCATTTCTGTACCATCAAATCTTCTTTTTGTGCCTCTTTAATACGTTCCAGTAGAGTGGAGGTAACCCTAACATTGCCAAATATCACCTTATGGCTCCCTAGACAGGGTTTCCACTCGCACACGGATTCTAGCAAACCCCACTCCTTAATCATTAGCCCTGCTACTTGCACCTTACGACTCAAGGCATCTGCTACCACATTTGCCTTTCCCGGATGGTAATTGATCGTACAGTCGTAATCTTCCAGGAACTCCATCCACCTTCGTTGCCTCATGTTTAATTCCTTCTGGGAGAAAAGGTATCTAAGACTTTTGTGATCCGAAAACACTTCGAAGGTCACCCCGTATAGGTAATGCCTCCACTTTTTCAGAGCAAACACCACTGCGGCTAATTCTAGATCATGAGTCGGGTAGTTCTGCTCGTGAAGCTTCAATTTTCTAGAGGCGAAAGCAATCACATTCCGGTTCTGCATCAAAACGCATCCCAGTCCTTCTCGCGACGCATCCGCATATACTACAAACCCGTCCACTCCATTGGGCAAGACCAGTACTGGAGCCATGGTCAATCTTTTCTTTAATTCTTGAAAACTTGTTTCGCATCGGCCGTTCCAGATAAACTGGCCATGCTTCTTTGTCAAGTCAGTTAAAGGTCCTGCCAGTTTGGAAAAATCTTTAATAAACCGTCGGTAGTACCCAGCTAGCCCTAGAAAGCTGCGAATCTCCGTGGGAGTTTCTGGCCTTTTCCAATTTGTCACGGCCTCAACCTTCGCTGGATCCACCGAAATACCTTCGTGGGAGATCACGTGCCCTAGAAACGCTACTCTCTCCAACCAGAACTCGCATTTACTAAACTTGGCATACAGCTGATGTTCCCTCAATGTCTGCAACACCATTCTCAAATGCTTCTCATGCTCCTCGCGTGACTTGGAGTAGACCAAAATGTCGTCAATAAACACCACGACAAATCGGTCCAGGTAGGGTTTAAAAACCCTATGCATTAAGTCCATGAAGGCGGCGGGAGCATTAGTCAATCCAAAGGGCATAACGGCGAACTCGTAATGCCCGTATCTCGAGTTGAAAGCAGTCTTCGGAATGTCCTCCTTCCTAATCAACAACTGGTAGTACCCCTGTCGGAGGTCCAACTTCGAGAAGACCACTGCTCCTTGCAGCTGGTCAAACAACTCGTCGATGTGGGGCAGTGGATACTTATTCTTGATCGTAACGTTGTTCAGCCCCCTATAGTCAATACACATCCTCAACGTGCCGTCCTTCTTCTTCACAAATAAAACCGGAGCTCCCCAAGGAGACTCACTCTCGTGAATGAATCCCCGCTCCAAAAGGTCTTGCAGTTGCAACTTAAGCTCCTTAAGTTCTGCCGGCGCCATTCGGTAAGGGGTTTTTGAGATAGGTGCGGTTCCAGGTAAAAGATCTATTCGGAATTCTATCTCTCTTTCCGGAGGTAAAGCCACTAACTCATCAGGGAAAACATCCGGAAAGTCCCTCACTATGGCTACATCTTCTACCTTTAACTTATCCGTAGGGGTGTTAATTAAGAAGGCCAAAAATCCTTGTGCCCCTCTACTTATCAATTTCCTAGCTCGAATGCCCGAAATGAGAGCAGATGAGGCTAACCTACCCCTTATATCTAACCTTAAGGTTGCCTCGCCAGGAATGCGAAATTCAACTATTTTCGTTTTACAATCCAGTTGGGCGTTATATTTGGCTAACCAGTCCATACCCAAAATCACATCGTACCCCTTAATGGATAAACTAATCAAGTCCCCTAAAAACCTCCTTTCACCTACCCATACGTCGCAATCCCTATAGACCATACTAGTCACCAAACGTTGATTCCCCGTAGGTGTACTAACCTCTAAGTCATATGGTAAGCTAGCAGGTTTTATATCGATGCCACACATGAAATCAGGGTTAACAACGAATGAGTGGCACCGGGATCAATTAAAACTTTGGCAAAGCGGTGGAAAATAGGGATCGTACCTTCCACCACCTCGGAAGAATCTGGGACCTGATGGGGCTCTAAGGAATAAACCCTAGCTGGCACCTTAGGTTTGGATCCGTCTCCTTTGGCTGGTCCAGTGTTAGTCCTCGGCGGTAGCTGACTCCCCTTTCCATCTTGCTTCAGGACGAAGGTACCAGCTGATGGTCGCATTCCAACCGCAGAATTTCCCAGGTTTTCTCCGCAATTGTCCTCGTGTGGTTTGTTCTTTCACTAGTGCCTCACGGGCCAGAGGTCGGCCGACCACTCTGGTGTTCCCCTTTGTCCCGAGCGTGGCCTGAACGGATCCTGCAGATCCAGATTGTGTCACCCAGTTCTGTCATAATTCGAGGGAGTACTCTTCTCACTTTGTCCAGATGTACTCCCAGGAAAATCACGCTTCTTGGCCTGGAAGTTTCGGACCTGAAGCCGTGCACTCTCGACCCGTTGGGCTTTTTCCATTGCCTCGCTAAAAGTAGTGATTTGAGCCGCTGCGAGATCTTTCTGGATCTCCACGTTCAAGCCCTGAATAAAGCGCCTCACGCGTCGTTGTTCGGTCATAATTAGTTCAGGCGCGAATTTGGACAGGCGGGTAAACTGGCTCTCGTACTCCGCCACAGTCTGAGCCCCTTGCCGGAGCCGGATAAACTCGTCCTCCTTTCTTTCCTGGACTAGAGGAGGGAAAAACTTAGCATTAAATTCTCGGATGAAATTCACCCAAGTCCTCTGTGTCTGCTCCCGCTCCCATTTCTGCCTAATTACGTTCCACCAGGAACGGGCAGCCCCCTCGAGTTGGAACACGGCAAAAGTCACCTGCCGTTCGTCCGGATAGTGTAAGGCCGCGAATATGTCTACCATCTTCTCCAGCCATTTCTCGGCCACGTCAGGGTCGGGTCCCCCAACAAACTTCGGCGGAGAAAACTTTTGAAAACGTTCTAGAGCTCTATCTTCGCTCTCATTATAATGGCCAGGGTTTCCGGGGTTTCCAGGGTTAGGGTTTGGGTTCTGGCCTTGTTGTTGCACTACTTGTGCAAGTAGGTTGGTCATTTGCTGCATAGCAGCAGCGATTTGAGCATTGGGGTCTATTTGGGGTTCAGGAATTGGGCCAGTAGAAGCTTCCCCAGTTTCCCTAACCGGTGTGGGTTGCCTACCGCGCCCACGTCCCCGACCACTTCGTGTTCCTTCCATAAGGTATACTTGGTCTAGGCAAGATTACTAAACCAAGCAGTAACAAAGCATGTAAGTAACAAATAAACTTTCACTTAACACATAGCAATGCATTTCAAACAAGATCACAAGCACACATATATACAAGCCAAACATATATACAAGCAGTCAGTCAAGTACGGCCAAAGCACGTACGTACACAAAGATCCACCTGAGGATAGGCCTATCAAAAGAGATTTACACGTAGCCAACTCTACATCCAAAACGGTTAGCTAAGGCTCTATCCCTATCCCTATGTACATTCAAAACCACCACTATCCAAAAGGTGCCCTAAGATCAAGGCCTAATCAGTCGCCGGGGTCTGAGACCCAGGCGATGGGGTAGACTCCTCCCCAGGGTCGGCCTCCGCACACGAGGCCTCATCACTAGACTCCTCGAGTCCGTCGTCGCACAAGTTAAGGATCGCCTCCGCACGACCCCTGACCTTGCGAGCGCGCTTAACCTCACGCTCGTGACCATCCCTCAGTTGATCACATAGGTCATTAACTCGGTCCTCCGCCTCATTCACATCATACTCTAGCTCCATGATACGTGCGGCTTGCTTCTCATTGGTTGCCCTAGCCTGAGTCACCTCAGCTTCCAATGTCGCAACCGCAGCTTCCAACTTTAGGGTATTGTAGTTGGTGCGGGGGGGGGGTTTAACGGTTGGGTAGGTGGGGTTATGGGTTTTAGGGGTAAAGGGTGGTATTATCCTTAGCAAACTCCTCACGTTCCTTTGCCACCGCCAACACTAGAGTGTTTGGATAGGCGTAGTTGCTACGACACTTGCACTGTCGAACACGGCTGGCCGGGCTCCAACGCACCACGGCCCCCTTCTGCCTAAGTTGATACTTAATTGGCGGCAGCGGACTACGAGGACGATCTCCTGCCGGACGGTCACTCGGGTCACCACTCGCATCCATCCTATAGCAAAGGAAGAAATAACATGATTACACTTAATAGGCATAAACAATAAAATCCTCAAATCGAGCATTTCTATTATACCCAGGCTAATTCAAACCTAGGCTCTGATACCACCTGTGACAGCCCCACCTTCCCCTAAGGCGAACCAAAGGGGTTAGCGGACTGCCTGCCCAACTCTCGCCAGGACTACGGTACAGTTAACGTCGTTCTATAACGTTCCGGAACATACCATTGCGCGCAAACAAGTCAGAAAACACAAAATAAAAAAAAACAAAAATTGAAAACCGAAATGAATAGTGCTGGACACGCCAGAATCCGGCCGGAATCTGGCCGGATTAGCGGCCGGATTCTTGGCCGGATACTGTCCAGTAAGCATCTCGAATTTTTTTCAAAAGTTCCACCCAATCCGGCCGGCAATCCGGCCAATATTCCGGCCGGATTGTCTGGCCGGATACCGGCCAGTGAGCAACTGGCCGGGTTTCCAATTTTCCTCAGGCAATCCGGCCTTCAATCCGGCCAGATTCTGGCCGGATTCCTGGCCGGATTCAGGCCAGTGAGCTTTTGCCAAATTTTTTTTCTTTTTGCCGTTCGAAAGCCGATTCGCTCCGAAGTTCATCCAAACAGCAATTCAACATATAAACATATATATACAATGGAAATCATCATTTACATCCATAATGGCATGCCAACCATTCATTAAGGAGTACACATTCGATTTGCCTATCAAAAGGAAATGAACCCGTTACATTAGGGTTTCACTTCGAGAGCG
>NC_040038.1:20311407-20374288 GCF_003713205.1 Coffea eugenioides
ACAGAGGCAAAAGTGTCACAAGACTCATGTCTACACGATTCTCAAGGCAAACCGGATCAAATAATGGTGGCAAATCCATTATCATTTATTCTTTTCTTGCAGGAACACTGCGTTCACAAATGAAAGCGATCATTCTCTTTTTCAAACCTAAAGCAATGTTATTTGCAAAGTTGGATTATAAGGACCAGTGTCAGCCATCGCTTCAACTACAGAGATCCAATCTCTCTTTAGGAACAAAAATTTGAACTACTCTCAGGTAAAAATTCAATTCATCGTCTCAAACTTCCTCAGTGAAGTCCTGTTTTAAATTCCTGTTCGGGCCAGTCCCGTTTTAAATTTCCAATCCCGTTTTAAATTCTTGTTCGGGCCAGTCCCGTTTTAAATCCTGGTTCGGGCAGTCCCGCTTTGTAAATTCCCCTGTTCGGTCAGTCCGTATTAATTTCTGTTCGGGCCAGTCCCGTTTTAAAATTTCTGTTCGGGCCAGTCCCGTTTAAAATTCTGTTCGGGCCAGTCCCGTTTTAAATTCTGTTCGGGCCAGTCCCGTTTTAAACTCCTGTTCGGGTCAGTCCCGTTTTAAATTCCTTGTTCGGGTCAGTCCCGTTTTAAATTCCTCGTTCGGGTCAGTCCCGTTTTTAAAAAAATTCCTGTCCGTTCGAATTATTTTGCAGCCGAATACCACAGGTAAGTATTTGGTGTCTACTTCTTTGTCTCAAGTTTTTTCAAAACTCAAACAAAGAGGGGCAAACTGTAGACACCAAATTTTTAAATAATTTGTATGATTTTGTTTTAGATTGTCTGCATTTTAGTTGTTACCTTTTTATTTGTCTTTTATTTTTAGTTTTATTTGTCATATTAATTTTGTTCACGTTTTAGCTTTTAGTTTTAGTTTTAAGTTTTAACGTAAAATAAAAGGAAAAGAAGAGAAAAAAGAAAAGAAAATGGTTCACAAAATACGTTCATTCCTCTTAAATTCAATCTTTTGGCATTTTGTTTATTTTGGTTATTTTATTTTCAAAAAAAAAAAAGGAGGAAAAAGGAAAATGATGAAAAATGATGAAAATGAAGGAAAAGATCGAAATGGTAATTTTTGTTATTTCTAGTTTGATTGATTTTGATGTGTTTGTAATTAAAATTGTTGTTTCTATTATTATTTAGTTTTACTTTTATTTTCGTTAAATTATTAAGTTGAGAAAAGAAAAGAAAAAAAAGAAAAAAAAAAGATCACAATTCCATTTTTCTGCCGAATCCATTTCCACTTCATATACTAGCACCTTCCATCCTTATTGCCGGTGGCATCTTCCATTATCACACTATTACACTACTCCCAATTCACTACAGCAGAGGGGAGCATTTTCGGTTTCATCTGTCTGCCACAATCGACCGAGTGAGGAGAAGAAAAAGCCGAACTCTTTGCTTCATTCTTTTCTGTTCGGGAGCTGAGGGAAAAAAGGTGAGACCTGCTATGTTGTATCTATTCCATCCGTGAGCCGTGAGTGAGTAGTTCCCTTGGAGTATCGACTGAGAGAGAGAGGGAGAGGCCGAACTGCAATTTCTTTTGTTGTTTCTGTTCTGCCGTAAGCTGAGGGAGGAGACCAGGGAACCATCGCCTTCTCCGTCAACCTCAGACCAACAACCACCAGCTGCAACCTCAACCAAGCTGCATTTCACCATTTCCAGCTGCAACTCATCAAACCAGAGCCAGCAAACCCCGCGGAGGAAGAGAGCCGAGAGGGAGAAAATTTTCAGACTTTCTGCGCAGGAGCTTAGCTTGTTGTGAGGTAATTTCTGGATTTTTTTTAGGTTGATTACTAGTGGAAGAAACTATATGCGAGTTGCATGTGAGGCTTGTACAGTCGGTGGATAGAAATCAAGCCATTAGAAATTCTGTTTTTGGCTAAGTGTTGCTGCCGAGAGCTGATGAAAGAATGCAGCTGTATTTCTGTTTGTCTAGGACAATCTGAGCATCTAAGTGTACTTAGCCGAATGAAATTGTGATGATTAAGACTATGCATGTTAATTTGAACATTCGGATGATGTTGTGAAGCATGCAGAAATTCTGTTTTGGCTAAATGTCTCTGCCGATGAACTAGTTTGGGATATGTGATTTTAATTCTGACCCCATGTGATAATCTGAGCTTAATTGAGGATCCAATTTGATAGATAACCTTTTTATTTGATGTTGCATGTAAGCTACGTGGTCTGGATTTTGGTTATATGGCTGGAAACTTTAATGGAATTTGATGGATTGCTGAAACAATTTTTCCAGTTTGCCGATGGAGTTTTTTTGAAATTACATGGGTATTTTTAGCATGATTTGCTGGAAAAGTGGTTGATTTTCACTTGGTTAGGTTTTTGACTAATTGAAATTAGATGATTAAGCTTTGCGGGAGGTTTTTTTTGGTTCGGCTAAACAAAAAAAAAATGGAACAGAAAACTGGTTGCATGCATGTCAACCGAGAAAATTGGATGAATTTCTGGTTAGATGTTTTTTTATGACATCCGAAATTGGTTTTGGATTAAATCTGATGGGTAGCTATTTGTTTGATCATGTATGTAGTTGAATACGGGTTGCATGTTGGTTTTAAACCGTGACTAATAATTTGTGGCTGAAGGGAATTTTGATATATAAAAATGTGAGTTGGACTTAAAGTGAGGAACCGAGAGCTTGTCCTGCATTTTTGCAGTTTCATGTGATTCAATTTCGTTGTTTTGAGTTTGTAATCATGAATAACTAGTTAATACCATGATAATTGAGCTTTGCATGATGATTTTAAACCATCAGATGATGAAATCAAAACATTAGAAAATCTGTCTTGGAAGTAATTGTTTCTGCCGAGAAGTTGAGTGGATACCGCAGCTTCAATGTTGTTTTGCTGAAGTGATTCGAGCATGAAATGATGTTTAACTAACTGAATTTTTGGATGATTATTATGATTAGGGCCTTGCATGATAATTTTATGTATTTGGGTGATGAATTAAGGAGCTTAGAAAAATTCTGTTTTGCTGAAAGGATGCTGCCGAGATTTGTCTTGAGTCATGTAGTTTCATTGGGTATAATTTTGCTGTTCTGAACCTCTAATTACGACTAACTAGTAAACTACAAGATGATTAAGTTCTGCCTATAGTTAATTAACGGGTTTAAAGCAGAAAAATAAAATGAAATTGAATTCTGCCAAGTGCACGTTCATCCGAGGCTTGTTGGATGTTTCTGGATTTTTTTTTAGATGATTTTGTGTTGATGATTGAAGTTGTTTTCTGAACTAGATATGTTAAGCAGTTAGTTAAGGAGTTGCATGCTGGATTTGAGTGCCAAATACAAGGCTTTGGCCGGAAAAAAGCTGGATTATGACCAACAAAGTGCTGGAAAAAAAACTGTGTTTGAGTGTTGTTCCAGAATTTTTGCATCAGTTTTTTTTTTCTATTTTTGAGCTCCTTCTTACGTCTTTGTTTGTTTGATTGGCGATGTCTCGTTTGTTTAGTTCAGAGTTCAGGTGTTAGATTAAGGAAACTTTGGTTAAGGTAGAGGTTTGAATCTGAATTTGATCTTGATAGGTGAAACTAAGAAGAATTGCAGCAGCCTTTTGTTTTTCTTTCCTTTACATGTTTGCATGGTTTTCCAGAGTTTGGCATGAAATATTTCTAAATTTTCTACCTGATTGGATGGTGGTGAGTATGAAGTTTGGGTCTAGATTAAAGTTGTGTGTTTGGGTTTGAAATCCGAGCTTGAACAATAAGCTGTGCGTTTGGTTTTGTCTTGGAAGTAAAAGAGAGCATGTTGCATTTTTAGTTGCAGTAGTTTAAGTCTCACGTAGCTTGCATGAATTTGCATGGAAAAATTGTTTCAAAGTTGCCTCTTAACCCCCTCAAGTTTCCCCTTATGCCAGTATGACCCAAAAAAATTGGGAAAACCAATCAAATTGACCTCTCAAATTCCTTTAGTTTTTGCAATCAAGTCACTACTTGTTTTAAGTTTTACATGGGCTGTTCACCTTCCTTTAAATGCCTTGAATTGATCCAATTTCATGTTTACTTTTATCTTTTGTAATTATTTCTTGATCAAAGTGATGCTTTGTCTCTTGTTTTTGTTGCATTACCTGCTTCCTTTGAGTGTAGTGGAGAAAGATACTTGACTCACAGTAGCGAATTGGTCAAACTTGATTTTAATAGGGATCTAATGGTTCAATTTCATAGTTATTAGTGGTTCTTTAATTTTTGTTTTTGAAGAATTTGTGTTGTTTGATTTACTATTAAATTGGTGCATTAATCCTTTGTTTAGTGGTTGTAGCTCCAATTTAGAACCTTTTCCAACTTATTAGCACCACAAAAGGGGACGGTATACTTTCTTTTATCTTTTTTGTGTATCTCCCTATGTGATCCAACTTGTTAAATGAAAATTGCATGCCTATTTGGTTTTCTTAAATGTTTATTAGTGCCTTTCATTTATTTACTTTTATTTCATTTTTAAATCTTTCTTTTATTTTCATTTATGGGGTATATGTACACCTTTTGGCTTGTAATAGATAGGGCATAGCAAGTAATTTGGTCCATTTTCCCTTTCCCCTTTGTTTTAGCTAGCAAATGTAATAGTTAGGGCTTTAATCGTCTTATTTGTCTTGCATGCTTAGTTGCTATGTGTTTAATTTGCTTTGTTAGGGCCTTGCATCTAGTCGAGCATGCTAAATGTTATGTGCTATGTGTTTATAAGTGTTTAGCATGTCTACTCGCTTTTCATAGCCTGAATGAATGTGATGAATGAATGTACGTTTCCACTAGTCCAACACTAGTCGGAATTCATAGAATGGGCTAGTCCAACGCTAGACCCTTAGGGATTTCCCCTCGTTAGTACATGTTTGCATGTTCACTACATTTCATGCATTTTTTTAGTTTTTATGGCATTTGGCATGTCCCTCTAACCTTTTCCCTTTCATTTTAGGCCTTTGCATTTCATGCTAGTTATAGGGTCCATTTGCTTGAGAAACCCCCTTGGGTAAGGGAAACGAGCGAGTGTGGCTTCAAAATAGCCTTAGCACGCTAGTTTCGCCTTCTAATCAAAGGGAAAATCGAAGTCGAAAAATTAGAAGTCAACCCCCGTACCCGACTTGTTGCATTCCCCTAGGGTCATACTTTCATTTTTATCACTTCCATACTCTTTTAATCACATTTTTCTTACATTTCTCAATCCATATTTTTCACTACATCTTTATCATTTATTTACTTTACTTCACAAATGAAATTCAAGTTTCACTTATATATGTACTATTCTATTTTCATTCATTCGCACACAAACACTTTGTTTTTCTTTTACATCATTTCATACATGAATCTTTTCATACACTTGCACACTTGTACTTGAGTCACCATTTGCATCAATCGACCTCTATGAGGTTTCCCTTTATTGGCCGCCACAATTCATGTGGTTTGGGACCAAAAACCTCACGAGAGACATCGTAGAATTTAGGATTGCATTTCTCATTCATTAGTCTTTGTCCAAATTGCGAATACATACTTTGGGTAGAAAAATTAGGAAAATAAGGGTTAAATCAAGCAACTAGCCTTGGCTAGGTCGAAGGGGTGCCTTGGATTTTTATCCTTGCCTTCCCCTTCGTCAAATGTGACTCCCGAACCTTTTTCTTTGTTTTACGTGGACTAGGAGTCGTTTAAAAAGGGTTTTCTTACTTTTTTTTTCTTTAAAAATTTCATTTTTTGGGTGACTTGGTACACCCTAACTCTATACCAAGTGGCGACTCCATTTTTCATATAAAAACCTTTTTTAAACTATTTTTTTTGGGTCAAATCGTCGCATTTTCAAAAGTCCCATTTAGACCCATTTTTGTTTTTATCAACAAAATTCATTTTTTCCAAATCAATAAATTCACAAAACACAATCATTTTATGTTTTACCAAAAAGTGGGGCGCGACATGATTAATGAACGTTCCTTCTCAGGTTAGAACTACTTGGAGTCCAAGGAAGAAATTTAATTCTCCCATCATGCTCATCTCAAACTCTTTTTGCATAATTGTGAAAAAATCCTTGTACAGGCTCTCATTAGTAGCACCAAATATAATATCATCCACATATATTTGCACTATCAAAAGATCATGTGAATTTTGTTTAGTGAAAATAATAGTATCTACAATACCTTTTTTAAACCATTTTCAATCAAAAAACCACTTAAACGTTCATACCATACCCTTGGACCTTGTTTTAATCCATATAAATCTTTTGAGAGTTTGAACACATGATTGGTATAAATCTCATTTTCAAAATCAGGAGGTTGATCAACATATACTTCTTGATCAATAAAGCCATTTAAGAAAGCACTTTTAACATCCATGTGAAATAATTTAAAATCCTTGAAACATGCAAAGACAAAAAACATCCTAATTGATTCTAACCTAGTTACGGGTGCAAATGTTTCATCAAAATTTATACTTTCTTCTTGAGCATATCCCTTAGGTACAAGTCTGGCCTTGTTCCTTACTATCTCACCTTTGTCATTCAATTTGTTTCTAAACACCCACTTTGTGCCAATGATAGGATGATCTTGAAGTCTTTCAACTAATGTCCAAACCTTGTTTCTTTCAAATTGATTTAGTTCCTCTTCCATAACTAAAATTCAATTTTTATCTTTCAAGGCATCAACAACATTTCTGGGTTCAAAATGAGAGACTAATGCAAAATTATCTATCAATTGTTTAGAGGAGGAACGAGTTCTGACCTTCTCGGATGGATCACCAATGATGAGCTACTTAGGATGATTTTGAACAAATTTTCAGTCTCTTGGAAGATCGTTAGGTGTATAGACATTTTTGTCATTGTCTTCCAGTGCTGGACTGTCTTGAGAATCATCTTCCTTTGAGTCATTTTCTGGTGAAGCAGTGTCTAGGTCATTGATTGTGAGCTTCTTTAGTCCTTCTTGAACATCTGCATCATCATCTTTACCACAAATTTTGGAAATATCACCATTAAATTCATCAAAAGTAATATGTATAGCTTCCTCTATAACCAGAGTCCTTCGATTGTAAACTCTAAAACCTCTCTTATTCTCACAATACCCCGAGAAAATTCCTTCATCAGATTTTTTTTATCAAACTTACAAAGATGTTCTTTGATGTTTAAAATAAAATACTTGCAACAAAAAACTTTGAAATATCCAACAACAGGCTTTTTATCAAACATCAACTCATAAGAGGTTTTGTTCAAGATTGGTCTTAAAAGAATTCTATTCATAGTATAGCAAGCTGTATTTATGGCTTCAATCCAAAAATATTTTGGCAAATTGCACTCACTTAACATGGTTCTAGTAGGCTCTTGAAGTGTTCTATTCTTTCTTTCGACAACCCCATTTTGTTGGAAAACTCTTACAATTGAAAATTCATGTATAATTTCATTGTTATCATAAAATTCTGGAAAGTCACAAAAATGAAATTCTGAGCCATTGTCACTTCTGATCTTGATGATTTTCAACCCAATCAGATTTTGAACCTTTGCAAATAATGAAACAAAGTTTTTGAAAGCATCATCTTTGCGTGCAAGAAACATCACCCAAGTGTATCTAGAATAATCATCAACAACAACAAGGCAATATCTTTTGCCACCTAAATTAGTAGTTTGTGTAGGACCAAATAAATCAAGATGTAGGAGTTTCAAAGGTTTTGTGGTAGAAACACATTTCTTGGGTTTAAAAGAAATTTTGACTTGTTTTCCAAATTGACAAGCATCACAGATTTTATCCTTTTCAAATTTGATTTTTGGCAACCCTCTAACAAGTTCCTTTTTGGAAATTTCTTTTAGCAAATCCATGTTGAAATGACAAAGTCTTCTATGCCACAACCAAGAGCCTTCATTTGCAATTTTAAGACATTTAAGACTAGAAGAATCAAGATTTTCCAAAATAACTATGTAAATGTCATTAATTCATTTTCCTTTGAAAATAGTGTTGAACTTTGAGTCAAGAACAAGACATTCATGCTTTTTAAATAACACAACCAGATTTCTATCACACAATTGACTAATACTTAACAAGTTATAGCTCAGATTGTCAACTAAAAGAACATTGTGAACAAAGGTTTGACCATTCTTACCAACATTACTAATTCCAACAGTTTTGGCTTTGTTATCGTTTCCAAAAGTTACTTTTTCGCTTGCTTTTGGCTTGAGTTTGATAAATTGTGATGGATCACTAGTCATATGCCTTGAGCATCCACTATCTATGAACCATTTTGATTCCTTGATAACATTCACCAAGTTCACCTACACAAAAGTTTACACGATAATATTTGGTACCCTTTATTTTTTGGGTCCTTAAAAGTTAGCATTATGTTTAACTATCCACATGCATTTCATACCATTTCTCATATTCTTTCTTACATAACATTTACTTTTCATGTGACCAATTTGACAACAAAAGCTGCACATAGTCAGTGAGTTGCTTGCATGGACATGTTTAACAAATTTGATTTGCCTTATCTTATAAATGGTAAATTCATTTGCACTAGAATTCAATCTTTTCTCATGAATGTCAAAAAGAGGTTTTGTATCATTCCTTTGAAAGCAGTTTTGTTTTTTATGTTGAAGCAACTGATTAAGATCATCCATTCTTCTTTTCAAACTCCCTTGTTCATTTTTGAGCATGTCACAGAAGTTTGTTTTTCTATCGAATTCAGCATGTAAATCATTTTCAATCCTTTTCAGGTTTTCATTTTCATTTTTCAGATTCTTATTTTATCGAAAAAGGTTTGCATTATCTTGAATCAGAAAATTGATCTTTTGTTTTAGTTTCTTGTTTCTAACATAGGATTCTTTCAAGTTATTATGCATTCTTTCAAGTTATTATGCATTCTTTCCATAAAAGAATTAACATCATCATCAGATTCATCATCACTATCAGTTTGAGAGTTACAAGCAGTTACCTCTTCATCACCAATGGCCATGAAAGTCATTTGGGCAGATTACTCTTCTTTTTCGACTTCACCTTCTGAGTTGCAGTAATTCCAAGTGATCTGAAAGTTGTTAAACTTTGGTTTTCGTTCAATTTTTCCTTCTTTCTTTTTCTTCATTGGACACTCGCTCGCATAGTGTCCAGGCTGGCCACACTCGAAACATTTATCAGTTTGTTTCTTATTGAACTCTTGCTTCCCTTTGTTTCTTGAGTTGTTGAACTGGTTTGGGGATGAATTGCTAGGTCCTCCTTTTCTGAATCTCCTTTTGTTGAGGATTCTCTTGAAACTTCTTGTGATGAGTGCAATATCACTGTCATCAACTTTCACATCATCTCCATCCAAGGAAGCTGAATCATCTTCATCTTACGAGGCTTTTAAAGTAATACTCTATCTCACCTTTGCATCTTCTTCCTCCTGCACCTTGGACTTGTGTTTCAACTTATAAGAAATTAGAGAATTAATAAGAGATTCAATAGGTATGGAATTTAGATCTCTAGCTTCTTCAATGACAGTCATTTTGCTCTCCCAATCCTTGATAAAGCTTTCAGAATTTTCCTGTTCTTCTCGCCTAGAGAATATTCCTTTTCCAGCACTTTTAAATCTTTAATGAGATCATTGAATCTACAATATATCTTATCAATATTTTCATGAGGTTCTATCTTAAAAGATTCATACTTAGTGATCAGAATAGATTTCTTTTGTTCTCTCACATTCTCACTCCCTTCATGGATTTCTCTGAATTTATCCCAAATCTCTTTTATAGATCTACAGCTTTTGACTCTAATAGATTCATTTGAATCTAGAGCAATGTATAACACATTTATAGCCTTGGCATTCAAAGTGATGTGAGTTCTATCATCACCAGTCAATTCATTTCTAGTTTTTGATCTTAATCTATGAGTGACTTCATCAACAATAGAGGCATCATATGGACCTTCATTGACAATAAATCACAACTCGATATCAATAGATTGTAAAAAGATAATAATCCTTTCCTTCCAACTCACATAATTTGATCCATTGAATATTGGGGGTCTAGTGACGGATTGTCCTTCATAAAACATGACATTGTTGGTTGTCATTTTACTCCAAAACCGATTGACCTTAATCTCTAGGAGACCAAATTCTGATACCAATTGTAAGGATTGAAAACAATCTAAGAGAGGGGTGAATTAGGTAGTTTAAAAATTGACCAAGTTGTGAGTCACTTTTTGAGTACTTGCCATCTTTTTCTAAAAGATCATACAATGGAGCAATTGATGAGAAAGCACAAGTGCTTGTGAGTAGAAGAGATGAGCAATTTATATATTAAGACAGTAAGTAAAAGAGATAGAGTATCAAATCAAATACCAAACTCCTCTTGAGTTTGAATATCACTTTAGAGAGCAAGTTTCTTCAAGTTGATCAACTTACGACCAATCTCTTGTGTACAAGGGAAGGATCACTTTTTTCTTGCTCTAAGCCACTCTTGGTCAAGCAAGAAAGTTTTACTATCACTCGGATAACCCTCACAAATCTACACTATTGAAGTAAATGAATCACACTAGAAAAGTTTATCGAAAATTACACAACTAAGAGTAGAAATCCTCTTTGAAGAGTATTTTATCACTAAAATCACTCTTGATCTGATGTAGTCTCAATGTGCAAAGTTACTTTGAAGTGGTTGATTTTGTTCTATTTATATGGAACCAAAAAGTTTCTCAATTAATGCTTTTAATGGATAGAAGGCAGTTGAAGAGTCAACTAGCCGATGGTAGTATCGGACGTCCGGTAGACCGACTTCTTGCGTCCGAACGTAAGTAGTGAACTCAAGAAATTTTCTTGAATTATTTCAGACGTCTGGTACCTTCAATCTATGCGTCCGAAGATAGGAGGTGAAACTGAGAATTCTTCTTTAATTTTTTTCGGACGTCTAGTGCCTTCAAGGTTTTGCGTCCGAAATGTCGTAACGCTTGTCGGATGTCCGATGCTCTGATGATGTGTGTCCGATCGAGGTCAGTGAGTTTAGAGGGAATGACTCAATATCTTCGGACATCCGAGGGTGAAGTTCTTCATGCATCTGAAGTTGCGCAAAGGTTGTTGGACGTCCGATCCAGTCTTCTTGTGCGTCCGACAGCAGTTTCAGCATTCTTTGTGCTTAATCTTTGAACTTGTTTTGCTCCATTTCTGAAAGGGTCTATTGAGAGAATATTAGTAACATCCATTTATTTTGCAATCATCAAAACCTACGGACTGAGATAAACACACGACCATACAAGTTGCAATGGCTCAACAACAGTGGAGTGGTATGTGTCCATAAACAAGTCCTTGTTACTTTTTCAATTAGTAAATATAAGGATGAAGTTTTATGTGATGTTGTGCCTGTACAAGCTGCATATATTATTCTTGGTCGCCCTTAGCAATTTGATAAGAGGGTGAATTTTGATAGTTTTACCAATAAATACTCATTTGTTCATAGGAATAGAAAGCTAGTACTTGCACCTCTTACACCATAAAAAGTGCATGAAGATCAAACTATCTTACAAAAGGAGTATGAGCAAGAATGTGAGAAAAGAAAAGAGAGTGAAAAAAGAAAGGCCGAAGAGAGAAGGAGAGGCTGGTCGAGAGCAAAATTGAGGGAAAATGGGCTGTACTAGCCTCGGCCAAAGAACTAAAAAACAAGGGGAAACAATTGCTAATTGCAAAGTCTAGAGACGTGTGAAAAGCATTGTTTTCCAATCAACCCCTTTTATTACTCATATGTATAGAGGTTTTGGTCACTAACAATCTTGATGTTCCTTTGCCAAATGTTGTTTTTAGTCTCTTGCAGGAATATCAAGATGTGTTTCCAAAGGAAATTCCTAGTGGTTCACCTCTATTAAGGGGAATTGAGTATCAAATCAATCTTATCCTTGGAGCGTCATTGCCAAATAAACCACCTTATAGGATAAATTCTTGAGGAAACAAAGGAGTTGCAGCGACAAGTAGAGAAACTATTGGAGAAAGGATGGATTTACGAGAGCCTAAGTCCATGCGTTGTGCCTGTTCTACTTGTACCAAAGAAAGATGGAACGTGGAAGATGTGCACTGATTGTAGAGTTATAAATGTCATTACGGTAAGTATCCCATTTTTAGACTTGATGATATGTTAGATGAGTTACATGGTATTGTCATTTTTACAAAAATTGACTTAAAGAGTGGCTATTATCAAATTCGCATGAGAGAGGAAGATGAGTGGAAAGCTGCTTTCAAAATCAAACATGGGTTGTATGAGTAGTTAGTGATGCCCTTTGGCTTAACTAATACACCAAGTACATTCATGAGGTTAATAAATCATGTTTTACGCCCGTTTCTTGGTAAATTTGTTGTATAGTTTGATGATATTTTGGTCTATAGCAAGAGTCTTGATGAACATGTTCAACATTTACAAGTTGTTTTGATGTACTTAGGAGGGAAAACCTTTATGCTAATCTTAAAAAGTGTACTTTTTACACTAATCAAATTGTCTTCCTAGGATATGTTGTAAGTTCACAGGGTATACATGTTGATCAAGACAAGGTAAAGGCAATAGAGACTTGGCCGATCCCTACAAACGTTAGTGACGTTAGAAGTTTCCATGGTTTGGCTAGTTTCTATCGTCAATTTGTGAAGGACTTCAGTACAATTGCTACACCACTTCCTTCTATCATCAAGAAGAATGTGCCATTCCATTAGGGAGAAGAACAAGTTAAGTCTTTCCAATTGTTTAAACACATGCACTTGTATTTAGTTTACCTAACTTATACAAAACTTTTGAAGTTGAGTGTGATGCTACTGATAGAGGTATTGGAGCTATTCTACTCTAAGAAATTCGTCCCATTGCATACTTTAGCGAGAAATTGAATGGAGATTTATTAAACTATTCAACTTATGACAAACAGTTGTTGGCATTGGTTCGAACTCTTTAAACATGGCAGCATTATTTGCGATCAAAGGAGTTTGTCTTGTACACTGATCACGAGTTGCTCAAGCACATTAAGTCTCAAACTACATTGAGTAAGTGACATACGAGATAGATTGCGTTCATAGATAGCTTTCATTCGTGATCAAGTACAAAGTTGGTAAGAGTAACATTGTTCCCGATACATTGTCTAGAAGGTACACTCTTAGCACTACACTTGATTGTAAACTTCTTGGTTTCGAACTCCTTAAGGAATATTACTCTAACGATCCAGATTTTGGAGAAATTTTTGAATCTTTGTCACGATAGTCCCGTGAGCATTATTACATTTCGCAGGGCTATTTGTTCTACAAAAACAGGTTGTGCGTTCGTAGCTGTTCCATATGAAGTTTCCTAATGCATGAATCTCATGGTGGAAGATTAATGGGTCATTTTGGAGTTGCTAAAACTTTGGCTATTCTACAAGAGCACTTTTATTGGCCTACAATGAAACGAGATGTTGAGAAGGTAGTTCAAAGGTGTGTTACTTGTCATCATGCAAAATCAAAGGTAAACTCTTATGGACTATATACTCCATTGCCAATTCCTAGTTTACCATCGGTTGATCTTTTCTATGGATTTTGTACTTGGTTTGCTTAGGACAAGACATGGTCATGATTCTGTATATGTTGTAGTTGATAGATTTTCTAAGATGACACATTTCATACCATGTCATAAAACTAATGATGCAAAACATGTGGATGAGTTATTCTTTAGAGAAATTGTTCACTTACATGGTATGCCATGCACTATAGTATCTGATAGAGATGTTAAGTTCTTAAGAAAAACCTTATTGAGCAAATTTGGAACTAAACTTCTATTTTTACTTCTAGTCATGCACAAATTGATGGACAAACTGAGGTAGTTAATAGGACTATTTCTACTTTATTGCGTGCAATCATTAAGAAAACTTGAAAACATGGCAGGATTGTCTACCACATGTTAAGTTTGCATATAACTGCATAATTCACAGCACTACTGTGAGGACTCATGTTTTTATTCTTAAAATAGTCATTTTTATAATTATTTGCCCTAGAGTTAGTTAATTAAATTTTAGATGCATGAATTACCCTTAAATTTCGTTTTATCGCGCGCGAGTCGGAAATTCGAGTAAATCGTGTCAAAACGACTAAGTGGAGATTTGAGAAATTAATACTAGACTCGTAAAAGTGAGTAATTATAGTGTTAAGGGAATTACATTGGAGGATTAGTGCATGGTGTATCAAACCCGAGAGAAAGCGGTGGTACGAAACCCTATTTCGACAACTATTCAAAGTTGACTTTTGGCAAGTTTAGTGGCTACTTTTCCCTCCAATCTTCCAACACAAGACTCACACTCAACACTCTCATCTCTCTCTCCTCATTCTCGGCCAAAACAAGAAAAGAAAAGGGAAGAAAGAAACCTCATCTCCTAGCTTCAATTTCACTTGCAAATCATCATCCAACTTCATAGATTCTTGGGATTTTATTCCATCTTGGAGAAAGAAGCAATCTTGTGGAATTTCTTGGAGAAATTTCGGTGGAAAATCTAGTTTCCAACTAAGGTTCATAACTTGAAGCGGTAACCTTTCTTCACCTCTTAATCTTTCAAATTTTAAGAAGATGGATGGTTAGTTTTCATGGGTTTGAAACCCTAATCGCGTGTATAGGCCAGCGGACTTGAGGAACTTTATTTCTCGCTTTAAATCATTGGCTAGCTATCTTGATGAGGCCTCTAGGTAGCTGACTTGAGGCTTGATTGTTTGATTATGGTTGTTTATATGATGAATGAGATGATTATGGTTAGAAAGTGGAGAGAAATCGAAGGAAAGTTGCGAAATGATGCTGGCCGAAATTCTGGTCATGTTGTTCTATTTTAGTTTCAAAATTTTGATGCTTGGTTGACCGTTAAATTTATGGATATATGTTGTATATTGTGTGTATAAAGTGCTTGTCAAAAATCGTATCGAATGGTTGCACAAAACTTGAGTTTTGGTAAAGATTCAAATCTGGAAAACGCCTAGCAGGGTACTCGGGCAGTGGTTCTTTGTCCGAATGTAACTCTCTGTACAAAATTTGAATTGAGTGCCATTTACGGCATTCAAAACTAGACATTCATAACTTTCTAACGGTATAAAAATCTCCTGCTAGTTCGTTTTGACCAAACTGTGGTGAGTCAGCAAAGTGGACTGTCCTGCTTTGCCTGGCTATCCAAATGAAACTAGGAAGCTGCATCTTGTGGTTCGATTTTTCTCCACTTGTGAAAAGATTTTCAAAATGATGCCTTTTGATGAATTGTAGCATTTTGAACCTAGTTTCTAATGCCATAAACCATTCTCAATTTAGATTTGTATAGAGTTAGATATGGCTTGATTTCGAAACTGGGACAAAATTGGAAATTGGAAAATTTTCCCTTCCTTGCTGACCGAATGGTCAAATCTGTTTTGGGATATTATATTTCAAAAATTTTAGTGTCATTTACCATCAATTGCTCATTAAATGTTTCTGGAATCTTGGTTTAAAAAATGGAGCGAAATGGGGCTGATTTCGTCAGACAAATGTTTTGAAAAGAGAAAGAGAGATAGGGTGGCAGATTAGCTTTGAAAATTTCACAAACTTGATCGTTTCGTTAACTGCCTTCCCATGCAATTTTTTGCCTAAATTTTGATAGAGAGGTAGTCCGCATATGTAAGTTTAGGTGTACTAAATTTGGTGTAATTTCAATACCATTTCGATACCCAAATAATGCCCCAAAGATTGCTCTTCAAATTTGGAAATCCACTGATCAGGTTGAGAAAATCGACCGATTTCAAACTGTTATATCTTGTTGCTCAAAACTCCGAATTTAGTTCTGCTTGTTGTGTTTGAAACTTTATTTGGGACTCTTATTACGTTATAAATTCCAGAGGCTGATTCACTTCCTGTGAATTTTGCCGAATTTCCAAACATCGCTGAAAACCAAGACTGGTTCTGTCTTGTCTTCATGAATCCATAACTTTGAACTGAAATTTGAATGCTTTCTGGTTAGAATCTTTAAAAAGTGTTTTCTGAAAAACTTTTAGTACTTTGGATCTAGTTTCCAACGGTATAAAGTTTTTCATTTTCGGACATACCAAACTCAAGATCTAATTTTCCAAGTTTTGTCGCATAAAGCAGAAAATTTCCGATTTCGTAGGAAATGAGTTTTTAAGAACTTTTCATTTCCTTTTGATATTGACAGTTCGTTTTAAATTCAATTTCATGGAGGATGCAAGTTTCTCTTGTGACTTTAAATCCTCACTTTTGAATATCGATTTTGAAAGATTAAAGTTCTCTTTTAAGACATTGTCTTAATTTTAAACCTAGTGTACATTCTTCCTTGATTGATAAGGGGTTGTGAATGTATGAGAGTGATTGTTGGTCATTTTTCCCCCAGGCGCTCAAGAGGGTCTTGAGGAGAATCTTGGGACGGACAACTAAAGACTTTACTTGCTCACTTACTTTTGATTTGATGAGTGTCAACTGCATGATTTTTCGCATAATACTTGCACAATATTTCTTGTTGAATATGTAAATTATACTTGTCGAGACGAGTGTGTTCTTTATCACACTCACTCTCTTTTATTTGATTAGATAATAGACTTGCTCATACTTGAAATTATATTTGTGATGAATTGATGTCGATTGGAATGAATCTCGTTGACTTATAATTATATTTGTGTTGAATCGATGTCGATTGGAGTGAATGTGAGGACTCATATTTTAATTATTGCAAAATATTTTTAAATTGGTCATTTAAAAGTATTTTTTCATGTGAGTTACTCAAGTTTTCCCAAATTGCATGAATTTCTCGACAATGAGTCTAAACAATTGGTTCTTTAAACAATTATTATTTTAATGACCAAATTGATTCGAGTTGAATTATTTATGGTGATTCTGATTGTTATATATACTTGCATTATCATATTTTATAGTTTTAGAGTCGAATAAGTTGAATTTTCAAAGTTCGAGTGAGAATTCCTTAAGTTCGACCCTTGTGCGCCAGCGTGCCGAAATGGCCCCGACAGGCTCATTAATTTGCTTAATTGGAGATTTAAGAATTTGATATTAGACTACTAAGAATGTACTATTAATGCACTAGAGGAAATATGTGACGCCCCCACTTCTCCCAAGGGCGAACCCAAGGTTATCCGCGGGACGCCTGCCCAACTCTCGCCAGGATTCGGTACAATTTCCCTTCAAACTTAAGAATAACCGATCGATACTAAAAGTCGAAGGTATAAAGGAAAGTCAATTCCTTAATAATCGTTCAAGTCTTACATCATAAGTTACCAAAATATCTTACATTACTAAAATATACAGCTTCCAAAAGTTGTCTAAACGAATACATTCAAAATTCTAATCAAAAGGGCCATCAAATCGACCTCTCCACAATTCTTCCATTTCAACTCCTGTTAAAGAAAACAAATCTAACGGGGTGAGCGAATGCTCGTGAGGCCAAGAAAACATGCAACACGCGTAGTCCAAATAACAATAGCACTTACGTAAGAATGAGAACTATAATATTCAGGTGATTCATAATTTATACTAAGATACCCTTGAGTAGGATACAGGAGCTCTTATGAGCTAATTTCTATTTGTTTTGTCAAAGTTCAATCCAATACTTCCTTGTGATGACATTCCATCACCCGATTAGGTAATCAAGTCCGTAGAATTTCACTTTTTCGAGTATGGTTTTGAGTCGACATGAGAGGTACCTCCCACCCGAATCGGTGTGGTACATGCTATCGCTTAGGGAATCGATTACACGTTTATGGTTCTGAGTCGACATGAGAGATACCTCCCACCCGAATCGATGTGGTACATGCTGTCGCTCAGTGGTCGATGAGACATCGCTCCAATCGACTTATACTTTATTTATAGTTTTGAGTCGATATGAGAGGTACCCCCTACCCGAATCGGTGTGGTACATGCTATCGCTCCGAGAACCAATTATAGCACTGAGACGGTATGAGAGGTACCTCCCACCCAGATTGGTGTGGTACATGCTATCCGCTCAGAGCTCATGAGTTAAACATATTCATGTACAATTACCAATTATTGTTTATGGTTCTGAGTCGACATGAGAGGTACCTCCCACACGAATCGGTGTGGTACATACTATCGCTCAGGGAACCGAGTATAGCACTGAGCCGGGATGAGAGGTACCCCCACCCGAATCGGTGCGGTACATGCTTCCCCTCAGAGCTTACGAGTTAAACATGTCTATGAACAGTTACCGATCATGTGTATCCATGTAACAAGTATTGCATAATTAAAGGAAAGAGAGAACGAGGGTGTCCTCACGTATATACACATAAGTCGAGGAGGCTCACTCCACTCGACATCACAACACAAATATGGTTGGCAATAACAACACTTCACTTAATTCCTATAACAATTCATTTCACACAATTCGAATATCAATCAACATAGCACATTTTAACTGTAGCATTCCCTAAAGGAGAACGAGCGCGATAAAATACACACTCGTCTTAACAAGTTTACGTATCATGTATAACACTTGTACAATTTACATTTCAATTACATAAGTATTTAACATGCACTTGACACTCACCAAGTAAACAAGAAGAAACGGCACTCGAAGTTCAAGCGTCCACCGTGGGATCCTCTTGAAGTTCCTCTTGTGTGCCTGAGCAATTAATAAGGATTTATCACTCAAAACCCCCAATTATTACAAAGATTGTACTTAATGCACAATCTAAGAAAATTCCAAAGAAAACGAATCCCAACCACTCGTAAATCGGGGTTCAAAGATGGGATTTTAAAGCACAAAAGCAATTGAGGTATCATCTTGGAAATCAAGTTTAATACGTTCAAGTAACATCAAAGGAATAAGGAGAATTCAAAAATCTCTATTTCCTTAAGATTCGGAAATTTCAGTTTTGGTACGAGATCTTTGAAAAACCGTATCTCATTGTTTACAAGTCCAAAATTGGAAAACTTGGTACCGTTGGAAACCTCTTCCAAAGTACTAAAAGTTCCTAGAATACACTTCTCTAAGATTCCAAATGGAAAACATTCAAAAATGAGCTCAAAGTCGCTGTTTTGGTTCATAAGGCAGATTTAAGTTGGTTTTTGGCCAAATTTGAAAATTCGGCAAAATTCACTTGATTGGAACTAGCCTTTGAAATTTGCAACTCTAGTAGTGTTGTAACCCAAGTTTACAAAAAAAGAAGCGGAACGAGAAATGGAGTTTTGAGTACCAAGATATGGTAGCTCAAAGTTACCCAAATTTCCTTGTTAAACAAAGGTTTTCCAAAATCAAGTCTTGAACTTTGGAAATTTATTTGAGCCATGAAACGGTCTCGTAATAACACCAAAATTAGTAGTATCATAACACCATATAAGGGTTGTCCCTCTACCAAATATCATGGAAAAATACCTTCGGGAAGATAGTCAACCAAACATCCAAAGTTTCGAAAAATCCTAAGGCAGAACTGCCTTGAGCTTTTTGTTTTCCATTCCGAACATTTGACCAGGGAAAATCCTTCAAACATGGTTCATTTGTGTAGAAAAAGCCTAAAGAACATTCATGGTACATTTGGTAAGTGTTTTAACTCCAAGAAATTCAATTGGCAAGTCCACACCAAGTCTAGCATCAATTTTGCCCAAAATTTAGGGTTTTCAAGAACAGGGCAGGTTTCGTATTTTGATCACAAATCACTCAATTCAACTCGGAATTAAGCATGGTTGGTGGCGTTAGAAAATACATTCATATCACAGAAGAAATTGTTTTGAAATTCAGTATACAACTAGCTCAAATTCGAGCCTTAAGTTGTAGCTTCTGAACTTCGTTCCAGGAAAACAGAGAAACAGGACAGACATCTTTAAATGGTTGGTACGGAATACTCAGGTGGAATTAGGGTTTGTATTTTATACCGTTGGAAAGATAGGAATGTTTAGTTTCAAATTCCACCAACGGCACTTGATTTTGACACCGGAGTACAAAAATATGGATGAAATAAGAAGGCTGTCTGAGCATTACGGGAAAAATTTTCCAGGTTTACTAGCTTTGTAAGATTAATCCATTTGACCAACCAAACCTCAATATTTTTCGGTGAAACTTTATACACCATCAATACAACATATAAACATCATATACAAGCCATCAAACCCTCAAAATTTCACAAAAAAAAGGAACGATCAAAACAGGGGCAGAATTGGAAAATTTTCAGCCATGCATTCCTTGAGGTTTATACTTGCTATGCACCATTAATCTACCAATTTGAACACTAAACTAACATTAAATCCATCATCAATCATCACATCAGCTATCAATCCAAGAGTGGGAGTTCATGGAGCCCACATTCAAAATTTTCCAACAATAACAAGCCACCCACATGAATAACTAAGCTCATAAGTGTAAATTAACTTCCATAGGTTAAGAATTTTAAGGTTGATCATTGATTACCTTAGTTGATGACATAGGCAGAAATTTTCGGTCCTTCTTAGCCCAAGAAAACCATGAAAATCAGCCCCCTTTTTGTAGCTTAAGATGATCTCCAAGTTATTTTGTGTGTGTGGTAGAAATTTGAGGTGATTTAGTGCAAATTTGAGTGAAATGAGATGAAGAAATGGGTCTTCTTCTTCCTTGTGTTGTTCGGCCAGCTTGAGGAAAAGAAAAGAGTGTTATGGCTGATGAGGAAGCTTCCGTGAGAAGCTTAGTAATTGTAGGCTCCAATTGTACAAAGTCAACTCTCCAATAGTGCGCGTACGCGCGCGTTTCGTGCTCGTTTCCTCTCGGGTTTATTTCACTTGTGCACTAAACCTCTAATGCACTTATATTCATATAAATATTATTCATTCTTAATTGTCCCAAAATAATGGTCTAAAGTTTCTCAATTAATCGTGCGCGTGAAAACGCGTATTTCCAATTTAGGTGCAATAGAGTGAAACTTTCGAGAAATTCTTATAACGATCGTACCACTAACTATCTCTTGAGTACTTAAACCTAAAATTACCTATTTTAGGACCATTGTACATGTCTCTAATTTTCCGAGCTTATTGTACTCCCAATTGGCTAAAATTTTCAAACATGTTTTCACTATTTTCATTAATCGAGCTTCCAAAAATTAATTTTTGAAACGAGTCACTTTAAAACTATAATGACGTCATAATTCCATTTATTTAAGTCTAATAAGGTTAGAAAATATTATTCAGGGAAAATATCCAAATAAATAATTAAATGAGCCAAAAATAGGGGTTTAAAAATCGAAAAATTTGCAGGTCCTCACATCCTTTCCCCCCTTAAAAGAATTTCGTCCTCGAAATTCTTACTTTGATTTATAAATAGCCTTAAATACTTTCTCCTCCCGTGTCCAATTTTCATCACTCTTAATCTTCCCATTCAAAACTCATACTTGTTAAACTTAACTATTCTCGGGTGCCATTCATGATCTTATTACAGGTCTAGAGACGTGGAACAATAGAGTACATAGACGTATAAACCGTAAAATCAATTAAAAGCAAGGTAAATTTTCATATGCCATAAAAGATCATAATAATTACACTAAGTTATAATAAGTTCATCAAATCATTTCAAAAGAAAGGGGAAACAACAAGATCAAAATGTGTTAAGTCGCAAAATACAACAAAAGGATGTCATCCCTTATACCAAAAAAAATTACAACCTCTAAAAGTGCCAGTCTATGCTAGGGTAAAACCACAATCCCTATTTGTTGAGTAGAGTCAGATTCACCCCTACTCGTAGAATTTGGATCCCTCTTACAATCATCGGCATTAATTATTCCTTCCGGCATTCGATTGATTTGCAGTGGATTTAGCAGGTTGTTGAGAATTTCCTTCTCCCTTAGAGCTTTAGAGCAATTCGAAAACTTATGCTCGGTACTACCGCACCTCAGACATTTTCCTTGTTTTCTCCAGCACTCGGCCTCCGTGTGGTTAATCTTGCCACAGTATGCACAAGTTACATGAGGAGTCACGGCTTGACTAGTTTGGGATTTTCCATTTTGTTGACCTCGCCTACTCTGATTTCTTTTTGGCGGGGCTTCGCTTGATGGAGTTTCTCCGGGTTTGTCATGCATCCTTACTCCTCCAGCCCCTTTTCCCATATCAAGGGGTTGGGTAGACTTCTCGGACGATTTAGGGGTATCGCTCGGGTTACCCCTCTTTCTAGTATGAAAAGCTTTAGATTGAGATTTAGCATTCTCTACCCTCTACGCCTTATCTAAGGCATCCGTAAAAGTGGCAATCTGGGTAGCTGCTAGGGATTCTTTGATTTCTACATTGAATCCCTGAATAAACCTCCTTATCCGTTTCCGTTCGGTGACTACAAGCTTAGGGGCAAATTTGAAAAGTTTGGTGAACCGCTCCTCATACTCGGCCACACTTAATAATCCTTGCTTCAACTTAATAAAGTCGTCCTCCCTCTTTTCTTGTATAATTGGCGGGAGGAACTTGACATTGAATTCCCTCTCAAAATTTACCCAAGTCCAAGGGGTTTGTTCTCTTTCCCACTTTGCACTAACAACATTCCACCATGAGCGTGCTGCTCCCTCAAATTGGAAAACGGCAAAATTCACTTGCCTTTCCTTGGTATAATCTAAAGCAGCAAAAATATCAACCATCCTTTCAAACCAATTTTTCGCTACCTCAGGATCAGATCCTCCATGAAATTTAGGTGGAGCGAACTTCAAGAATCGCTCTAGGGATCTATCCTCACCCTTCTTTTGGTTTCCAGGTTGGTTGACCGGTTCAGGTCCTTGGCGCTCAGCTAAGCGCTCGAGAATATCGGTCATGCGGTTAATGGCCGTAGCCACTTGGTCACCTTCTTCGTTTCTAGGGTTTTGGTTTGGTCTAATCCCAGATCCCTCACCTCTCTCGGGAGTGTGGGGTTGCCAAAACCCATGCCCACGCCCCCGTCCACACCCTCACCGATCCATTTTGCAAGGTTCTAAACGCATAATAAAAGTGAAAAGTATAAGCGCATGAATTGAAAAACATGTACACATTGCAAGAGCACTTTAAATCACGGCATAGATATTTGCATAAGCCAGAAGTCATGTCATATGTCAGTGTGCATACAACTAGCTAACAGTATGATCAAATACAGATTATGGGCAACTAAGGGCCGCAAATACAAGAGTACATGCAGGCAAAATACAAAAGAGCTCACGACATGCGTTACCCCTACTATCATAGGCGGAATCAAAAGAAGAAAAACCATAAGCCTAGTTAGGGCAAAATTAAAAGAATCCACGATACCAAATCACATCATTTGAGTAATTGAAAATTGAAAATTCCATTCAAAAGCCTAAGCTATTTTCTAAATTCTTAACCTCCTCACTAGATTCAAGGTGAAAGTTCTTATACAAGTTAGGGTAATAAGTCAAACTAAACGGAATGCAAAAGATGTCTCATTTTCAAGTCCAAAGTGGAGCCCAAAATTGTTCAAATGGTTCAACTTTTCTTTCGGGAAGTTTGGCAAGCAAAATAATAGAGGAATCAAGGTTCCTAACCCTTAAACTCACCAAATGGTTATTTAATTTTCTTAATCTAGACTCACCTCCAACCTAACTTGAAGAGTAAAGTCTTATAGTATTTTGTGAGCAAAATGGTGCTACAACCTCAAACACCAAGATCACACTGTACGTAATACACAATCAAATCCCACAGTCTGGCATTCTAAACTTTTAAGCCTGGGACACTCTACAAAAATCTAAAGCCTAAGCTCTGATACCAACTGTGACGCCCCCACTTCTCCCAAGTGCGAACCCAAGGGTATCTGCGGGATGCCTGCCCAACTCTTGCCAGGACTCGTTACAATTTCCCTTCAAACTTAAGAATAACCGATCGATACTAAAAGTCGAAGGTATAAAGGAAAGTCAATTCCTTAATAATCGTTCAAATCTTACATCATAAGTTACCAAAATATCTTACATTACTAAAATATACAGCTTCCAAAAGTTGTCTAAACGAATACATTCTAAATTCTAATCAAAAGGGCCATCAAATCGACCTCTCCACAATTCTTCCATTTCAACTCCTGTTAAAGAAAACAAATCTAACGGGGTGAACGAATGCTCGTGAGGCCAAGAAAACATGCAACACGTGTAGTCCAAATAACAATAGCACTTACGTAAGAATGAGAGCTATAATATTCAGGTGATTCAAAATTTATACTAAGATACCTTTGAGTAGGATACAGGAGCTCTTATGAGCTAATTTCTATTTGTTTTGTCAAAGTTCAATCCAATACTTCCTTGTGATGACATTCCATCACCCGATTAGGTAATCAAGTCCGTAGAATTTCACTTTTTCAAGTATGGTTCTGAGTCGACATGAGAGGTACCTCCCACCCGAATCGGTATGGTACATGGTATCGCTCAGGGAATCGATTACACGTTTATGGTTCTGAGTCGACATGAGAGGTACCTCCCACCCGAATCGGTGTGGTACATGCTATCGCTCAGTGGTCGATGAGACATCGCTCCAATCGACTTATATTTTATTTAACATGCACTTGACACTCACCAAATAAACAAGAAGAAACGGCACTCGAAGTTCAAGCATCCACCGTGGGATCCTTTTGAAGTTCCTCTTGTGTGCCTGAGCAATTAAGAAGGATTTATCACTCAAAACCCCCAATTATTACAATGATTGTACTTAATGCACAATCTAAGAAAATCTCAAAGAAAACGAATCCCAGCCACTCGTAAATCGGGGTTCAAAGATGGGATTTTAAAGCACAAAAGCAATTGAGGTTTCATCTTGGAAATCAAGTTTAATACGTTCATGTAACATCAAAGGAATAAGGAGAATTCAAAAATCTCTATTTCCTTAAGATTCGGAAATTTCAGTTTTGGTACGAGATCTTTGAAAAATCGTATCTCATTCTTTACAAGTCCAAAATTGGAAAACTTGGTACCGTTGGAAACCTCTTCCAAAATACTAAAATTTCCTAGAATACACTTCTCTAAGATTCCAAATGGAAAACATTCAAAAATGAGCTCAAAGTCGCTGTTTTGGTTCATAAGGTAGATTTAAGTTGGTTTTTGGCCAACTTTGAAAATTCGGCAAAATTCACTTGATTGGAACTAGCCTTTGAAATTTGTAACTCTAGTAGTGTTGTAACCCAAGTTTATAACAAAATAAGTGGAACGAGAAATGGGGTTTTGAGTACCAAGATATGGTAGCTCAAAGTTACCCAAATTTCCGTGTTAAACAAAGGTTTTCCAAAATCAAGTCTTGAACTTTGGAAATTTATTTGAGCCATGAAACGGTCTCGGAATAACACTAAAATTAGCAGTATGATAGCACCATATAAGGGTTGTCCCTCTACCAAATTTCATGGAAAAATACCTTCGGGAAGGTAGTCAACCAAACATCCAAAGTTTCAAAAAATCCTAAGGCAGAACTGCCTTGAGCTTTTTGTTTTCCATTCCGAACATTTGACCAGGGAAAATCCTTCAAACATGGTTCATTTGTGTTGGAAAAGCGTAAGGAACATTCATGGTACATTTGGTAAGTGTTTTAACTCCAAGAAATTCAATTGGCAAGTCCACACCAAGTCTAGCATCAATTTTGCCCAAAATTTAGGGTTTTCAAGAACAGGGCAGGATTCGTATTTTGATCACAAATCACTCAATTCAACTCGGAATTAAGCATGGTTGGTGGCGTTAGAAAATACATTCATATCACAGAAGAAATTTTTTTGAAATTCAGTATACAACTAGCTCAAATTCGAGCCTTAAGTTGTAGCTTCTGAACTTCGTTCTAGGAAAACAAAGAAACAGGATAGACATCTTTAAATGGTTGGTACGGAATCCTCAGGTGGAATTAGGGTTTGTATTTTATACCGTTGGAAAGATAGGAATGTCTAGTTTCAAATGCCACCAACGGCACTTGATTTTGACGCCGGAGTACAAAGATATGGACGAAACAAGAAGGCTGTCTGAGCATTACGGGAAAAATTTTCCAGGTTTACTAGCTTTGCAAGATTAATCCATTTGACCAACCAAACCTCAATATTTTTCGGTGAAACTTTATACACCATCAATACAACATATAAACATCTTATACAAGCCATCAAACCCTCAAAATTTTGCAGAAAAAGGCACGATCAAAACAGGGGCAGAATTGGAAAATTTTCAGCCATGCATTCCTTGAGGTTTATACTTGCTATGCACCATTAATCTACCAATTTGAACACTAAACTAACATTAAATCCATCATCAATCATCACATCAGCTATCAATCCAAGAGTGGGAGTTCATAGAGCCCACCTTCAAAATTTTCCAACAATAACAAGCCACCCACATGAATAACTAAGCTCATAAGTGTAAATTAATTTCCATAGGTTAAGAATTTCAAGGTTGATCATTGATTACCTTAGTTGATGACTTAGGCAGAAATTTTCGGTCCTTCTTAGCCCAAGAAAACCATGAAAAGCAGCCCCCTTTTTGTAGCTTAAGATGATCTCTAAGTTATTTTGTGTGTGTGGTAGAAATTTGAGGTGATTTAGTGCAAATTTGAGTGAAATGAGATGACGAAATGGGTCTTCTTCTTCCTTGTGTTGTTCGGCCAGCTTGAGGAAAAGAAAAGAGTGTTATGGTTGATGAGGAAGCTTCCGTGAGAAGCTTAGTAATTGTAGGCTCCAATTGTACAAAGTCAACTCTACAATAGTGCGCGTACGCGCGCGTTTCGTGCTCGTTTCCTCTCGGGTTTATTTCACTTGTGCACTAAACCTCCAATGTACTTATATTCATATAAATATTATTCATTCTTAATTATCCCAAAATAATGGTCTAAAGTTCCTCAATTAATCGCACACGTGAAAACGCGTATTTCCAATTTAGGCCCGATAGAGTGAAACCTTCGAGAAATTCTTATAACGATCGTACCACTAACTATCACTTGAGTACTTAAACCTAAAATTACCTATTTTAGGACCATTGTACATGTCTCTAATTTTCCGAGCTTATTGTACTCCCAATTGGCTAAAATTTTCAAACATGTTTTCACTATTTTCATTAATCGAGCTTCCAAAAATTAATTTTTGAAACGAGTCACTTCAAAACTATAATGAAGTCATAATTCCATGTATTTAAGTCTAATAAGGTTAGAAAATATTATTCAGGGCAAATATCCAATTAAATAATTAAATGAGCCAAAAATAGGGGTTTAAAAATCCGAAAATTTGCGGGTCCTCACAAATTACCTTGGAGGTTTAGTGCACAAAAGTAGCAAATGAGCGCGAAAAGTGGTCGCGCGAAACCCTATTTGGACCTAGCGAGGTTTGACCTTGAAAACTTAGCCTTTAAGCTTCCTTTTCTCCCCAAAAACACACTTAAAAAAATTCTAAAACAATCTCTCTCATCTTTCTCTCTCTAAATTCGGCCCTCACAAGAAAAAAATAAAGGAAGAAGAGCTCTCCAATTTTTCTGCTCAAACCTTGCACCTAATCCATCAAAGTTCCTCATCAACTTGTGGGCTTTCATCCTAGCTAAGTGGAGGAGCTGATTTTGTGGCTTTGAGGGTGGATTGGGTGGTTGATGGTGGTGAAATTTGGGAAGGAAAATTCTGATTTTGCTAGGTTTCATAGCTCCAAGAGGTAACACACAAAATCCTTGCTTTCTTGGTTCATTTCTAGCTTTGAAGCTTGTAGCTTCCTTATTGTTGTTATTAGTTGAATTTGGTTGGTTGATGTGGGCTTTATGAACTCCCACCATTGTTGTTTGAGGGCTGTTAAAATGGTAATGTGTGTGTGAGTGTGATTTTGATGAGTTATAATGGTAGAAACTAGAAGAGGAAGAGAAAAGAGGGAAACCGAGAGAAGGGAGGACTGCTGACCGAAATTCTTGACCTTGTTACTCTGTCTTTCTGCCCATATTTTCGTGCCTTTTTTTTGGTCCATTTGAGTGCTGATATGTTGAGCTTTAAGTGTACAAAATTTCAGCCAAAAACCCTTTGATTTGGTACACCAAAATTGCATGCAAAGTTTAGTCACAACCCTGGAAAATTTCTGACTTGCTGCCCGACTTTCTTGTTTGCTGCTGCCCTGTAATTTTGAAACTTTTATGGTGCTAATTGAGCTTCCAAAGTGATGTAGAGATTTTGTGCTATGTGTATTGTGGTTTTCTACCAAAAATCAACCCAAATGGTTGGTTAAATTTTGAGTTACAAGTAAAGAAGCAAAACTGGAACAAGCTCCAGAATTTTCTGACCAGCAACATTTGTGAGCTATAACGTTTTGCTCGTTGATCGAAATCGAGTGCTGCTTGTGGAATTTGAAACTAGACTCTTATAGCTTTAAAACGGTACCAAGCTCATTTTCTAGTTCATCCCGAGTGATCCGTGGCAAGTCTTGAAAGTTTGCTGATTGACAGCCACTGTTCACCCGAGGACAGTCCAGAAATTGCAACTTGTTGCTGATTTTTGAACCACTTGTGTTTGGATATTGAAAACGATTTCTTCTGTATAAATGTAGCCTTGTGAATCTAGTTTTCAATGTCACCAAACATTCCTGATTTGAGTAAATATAGAGCCAGATATGGCCTTTTTACTAAAGTCTGTCAGAATTGAAATTCTGGAAAACAAAGCTCATCAGTCCTTAAGCTTGTGCGAACTTCAAACTTTTATTTCTTGAGCTAGGAACGGCGGAATCGAGTTCCGTTCATTTTTTTTTTTGAAAACTGGAATGGAACGCATATCAAATTTCAAAGGCTGGTTTTGATTCTATGATTTTTGATAAAAATCCAAGGTTATTGGAAAAGTGGGGACTGTTTTGCCCTGTCTTCTATGAACAGAAATTTCACTTGAAAAATTGACTTGCTTCTGATTTGACTTTTGGATAACGGTCTTCTACAAAGTTGTTATGCTTCGCATGAAGTTTCTGACGGTGTAAAATTTTCCATTTTTGGACTTTCTAAACTTCCGGACCGATTTTTCAAAGTTTCACGCGTAAAAGTGAAAATTTTCGATTTGAACCTACTTGCTCTTTTAAGAGCTTAGGCCACTCTTTCGAGACTCTTGGGATATTCCAAACTTATTTTTATGGTGAAAACGTGCTCACTTATAATTTGAAACTTTATTTTGAATGTTGGTTTCGATAAACCGAAACACTTGAAAATTTGGCCTTGAGCATTTTAACTAGAGAAATCCTTGAGGGATTTCACTAAATTTCCTATTTGAAAGTTAGAACTTTAACTTCCATATTTATTATGGAAAAAGTGATTGTTAGGAAACTTTGACTTTGTAAGTTTAGATAACATGATTTTTCACTTATATTCTAGTATTTGGGCTTTTATTGAAAATTTTCTAGTACGAACACATTTTTCTCCTTTCTCGATTTTCGTGCAAAATTAAGCTTTTTACTCTTCTTTTGTTATTGATAGTCCTTGCCACGATTTAACTCAGAAATGGGACTTTTAAAGTTCTTTTGGTTATTATTCCAATGATTAAGTGAAAACTTCCTATTTCGATTTGTTTGAGCTTAAGGCTCTTGAGTGTATGTATCTAAGAGGTTTTCTTTTATTCGTCTTGATCGAGCATCTAGGTAATTCATGATTGTGATTAATCTCAGGTGATCCAGAGGACACCGAGAAGCTCTTTTAATTTCCTGCTTTTGCTCTTGCTTTGCTCCGGATTACGGTGAGGGATTCCAAACTGTTTTGCACAAAATTGCTTCTCGAACTTTTATGATCACTGTTTGTATAATTGCATATATATATATACGTGATGTGACTTGATAAGTGCTTCTTACATGCCTAAGTGGTCAAATACTTGATGAATCTTGTTCACTTGAATGAAAAATACTTATTCCTAGGCGAGTGTGTACTTTATCGTACTCGACCTAACTGTTGCTGTATCACTTAACTGTTCAATATTTCATTGTTTATACGTTATTTGCGTATGCTATAGGCCATGTGTACTTTATCACATCGGCTGAACAAGGCCTTTCCCCCCTTCGTTATCACCTATTTGAGTCAGAAGCGGACTTGGTCGGATAGGTTGATAACCCTGGGCACTGTATTTTAGTATACTCGAGTATTACCGCTGGAGGGATAAGGTGATGGCCAGTCAACCGAAGGAGTTACCGATGGAAGTTATAAGGACGGGAAGTGGACCGAGTACGGTATCCTTTTGTGTTTGCTTTACTATTAGTACTGTTATTGCTCTCCTAATTGACATTTCTCGGGTAAGACTCCTCATGAGCATTAATCTCTGAGACGAAGCAATCCTTGTAATGTTCTTCTAGTCGGATAAGCCACTATTTGTTTGACTAAAAATTCATGAAAATATATTTATATGGTCATTCATTCCAAATGTACGTTAGTGATTTTAAATGATTTATGGGTTGTACTCATTGTAAAGTTACCAGCAAAAGTACTACTACTACACGTGATTTCAAAGTAGCAATTACGCACTGATTTATAAATACTTGATTTTCCCTTTTGAAACCTCATTGAGCTTTAGCTCACCCCCAAAAACATTTTAGTTCTATGCAGGGCTCAAGATGGATAGTTACTCAAGCACAAGGATTTGGAGTACCGTGGATTATCCTTTATCTGGGTTGTGATTGATTTTCTTTGTGGAATGTAATGGTTATTTTGAAAGATTTGTGAACTTTATGGTATGATGTACTTGTGGTTGAAGTGAATGTAAATCTCATGATATTTTGGGGATTATACTTTTGAAAGAATGATTTGAATTGCAAACATAAGGATTGTACTTAAGTTATTATTATGAAAATTTAGATGAAGTATTGGACTTGTACTTTGGTATGTTGGACTGGTGGATATAATATACTCCGTTTGAGCTTTTAAGAACCATCGATTATATTCATGCTTGAGTTTTGTAGTGAGTCCCGGTGAGAGCTGGACAGGCGGCCCGCCGAACCCTTTGGTTCGCCTTAGGGGGAGGTGGGGCTGTCACAGTGAATCTCATTGACTTATATTTATATCATGGGGGACGCCTAAACTCATTGGCTAACTTTGCGAATCGAGCCAGCATGGGCTTGGTCGAGGAACATAGTGAACCGTGAGAAATCATAAAACTTGATCTATTGGAGAGATCTTGCTTGACATACTCGCGTAGTATTGCCATGATATACTCGAGTAATATCAAAACTTTTGACGAGCGGGCCCGGTATAGGGGGTGTAACGGTGAACGGGAAACTGGGGAAAGTGGAGTTTTTACGGATTTGGCACTAACTCGGTTGACGGAGAGTTGACATAGAAATTTGGGTCAAGACCTTGATCCAGCTGCGTGGAATTTAGCTCCTGAGAGCTATAGTATCCTTGAATTGTTTCTGTTTACTTTCCCTACTTGAAATGTTACTTACTTGCAATTTCTAGGTAATTATTGTCTCAATTTTCTCCCATGCTCTCCTACAGGCTCTATTACGTGTTTGCATGTTTTCTTGGCCTCACTGAGCGTCAGCTCAATCCATTAGTTTGTTTTCCTTAACAGGAGATCGGATTGGAAAGAATTTTGGGAAAGCCGATTTGGTTACTTTTGATTAGAATCTTGGGATGTAATTGACTAGTCGACTCATAGTGGTTGTATTTTGGGAAGATTGATGTACTTTTGGTAACTTATGATGTAAGATTTGAATGTTTTATTAAGGAAGCGACTTTTCTTTACTTCGACCTTTATATTATCGATTGTTTATCTCTAAGTTGAAATTCGTCTTGTATCGAGTTCTGGCGAGAGCTAAGCAGGCGTTCCACTAATACCCTTGAGTTCGCCCTAGGGAGAAGTGGGGGCGTCACAACTACACAATATTCATCTTTTGAAGTTGTGTATAGTTTTAATCCTCCTACTCCACTAGATTTATTACCTTTACCTGTGTTTGAAAGAGTTAATCTAGATGGAAGGAAAAGAGTTGAGTTTGTGCGAGACCTTCATGCTAAGGTTCTAGCAAACATTGAAAAATACACACTCCAATTTGTGCAACTTGCTAATAAAGGATGTCGTAAGATGATTTTTGAACCTGGTGATTGGGTGTGGATTCACATGAGGAAAGAACGGTTCCCTGTTCAAAGGCGTAACAAGCTTTTACTAAGGAGGGATAGACCATTTCAAGTTGTAGAGTGGATCAATGATAATGCATACAAACTTGACCTGCCAGGTGAGTATGGTATGCATGCTACATTTAATGTCACTGACTTGAGTCCTTATCTTGTAGATGATGAGCTTGATTTGGGGACAAATTGCCTTTAAGAGGAGGGGAATGATGATGGATCCATGGCTAATCGTACTCCTCAAGGGTTGGACATTCCAAGTTCAAGTGACTTCAACTTGTTTCAAGCGGTCCAATAACAAGAGTGTGTGGTAAGAAGTTTCGAGAGTCGTTTCAAGCCTTAGTTCGAAATGTCTAAATGCAAGTTGGTGTACCAAGTAGCAATCAAGAGCTTGAGCAAGATGATTCAACACTTTACATGCTTATTCAAGTCATTGATGAAAGTGAAGTGAGTCAAAGTACAATTGGGTTACAAGTTCTTGGCAGATCCGAGGCTGTTAAAGCTTAATTCATGTTGTCACTTTGTTTAGTTAATTTCCACCATTATTAGTCATTAGTTAAGAGTTAGTTTAAGAGCTAGTTAAGTCGTTTGACTTAGAAAATAAAGTTCAGGTCATGTTGACCACTATTCCTGCTGATTAGGGTTTTAGGAAAGTAGTAATTCATTTTCAAATTTGAGTAGGTTTCTTGTGTCTTGTAAAAGGCTATAAATACAGTCTTTAGTCATGTTATTTGGAGCTTAATATGAACAAATTTTCCAGCCAAAAAACTCCTGTGTTTTTGCAATTCTCTTACCCAAGAGATCTTCACTTGAATACTTGAGAATTCTTCTTGAGTGTTCTCGACTTATCAATGAATAAACCTCAATTAGATGTGGCGTCATCTACCAAAACACCTTGATTCTCTAAATCATTAGTTGTGGGTTGAGAATTTATCTCAGTTCGTAAACTTGAGGTTTAGAAGAGTCAAGAGTTCTTTCGTAACATCAACTTGATTTCTTCATTTAGATCTGGGGTCTCGTGGGATATGAATTCAAGCCTTTAAGGTGGGTTCGTATCAATTAATTATCAGCATTTTTTATTCCTATTTTCTTAGTATTCCAAATACTTATTCTTTGAGGTACTTAGTCTCTCCAGACTAGTTAAACTTGATCATACTTATTGTTAATTTATAGTTTTTTCTACTAGATTCACTTTTTGGATAATTATAACTTGCTAATAATATATTTAAGAGTTAGGATATCATGAATCCTTCTTGGGTGGTAAAACTAGGGGATCTAAGTGGGGTGTTACATTCTCCCCTCTTAAAAGAATTTTATTGGCAAACATTCTTGCAATAGAAGCTCTCCTCAATTTGCTCCAGTACCTCTAGTGATTCTTTAGAAGTAGGAGTTAATTTTTGCCTTTACTATTCTTACATAACTGCTTCTTTGGTCACATCATGAGGTGACTAAATCCTTTCTTTTTGTTTGCTTTTAGTAGTGGAGATTCTATTTGATGAGTTTTTACATTGTCAATCACATCCAAGTTTGCTTTGAGTTGTGGCCATTATCTGATTTATGACTTTCATATTCCTAATGATATTTCCTAGTTGAGAATAGTATTTGGCTTAGGGATTTTTCTTTCCTCCATCTTTTTTGAGTATATGGGAGATCTCATAGTCTTTCATATAATGCTTAATAAGAAGCTATTGCAATAGTAAGTTGATGACTATTGTGATAGCAGAATTCTTCTAGCGAAAGTACCTATTCTAACTTCTCATCACATATTCAAAACATATCTTCTCATATCGTACTACTCCATTTTGATTGTCCATTAGTTTGACATGACATTTGGTTGTATATTTCATCCTTATAGCTAAATTTGTATGGAACTATTCCCATAGTAGTGAGGTGGACCTATGTCTCGATCGGAGACAATGCTAAGATACACCATGTACTTTTATTATTTTAACAAAGCGTATCTAGTTTTTCTACTAAACAATTCATGCTCATTGGTAAAAATGAAAATAATTTTTTTCATCAACAATTACATAATATGAACTTACTACTTCACTAGCATATCTTTAGTCATAATATCTATTTCCATTCTAGAAAATGATAAACAAGATGGTTTATGATGTTATACTTTCACCTTTTTGGCAAGTCTCTCTTTTTTTTTAATTGGCAAATCCCATAAATTGAGGAGGGATGTCAGCCCTAGCAAGTCAAGCAACGAATGCATCATATAATAACTTTCACTATATTGTACTACGAACAAGAGCTTTTAAATCCTTGTATACTTTGATCAATCCTGGAGGTGTTGTCCGTCTTGAGTAATGCAGACTGATGAGGAGGTTGAGAGAGCTATCCAAGTGGAGCAAGTGAAGGTGCCATTGGGGCCTATGACACGAGCTCGCGCGAAGAGATTGAATGAGACACTTCAAACATTGGTTCGTGCGGCCCTAGAGTCGAGTGGAGAGCCAAAGGCCATTGAGGGCCTCAACGAAGCTAGGCTTGTTGTCCTAGTTTCGGCCATCACTGAAGATTAGAAGCCCATGAGTTGGCTAAGGGGTCCATGGCCCATTATTAGTTTAGTAGAGTGTAATAAAGAGGTCCAACTAGCTTGTGGTTTGGACCTTAGTCATTGTTAGTCTTTGAGTCAATGGGCTAGGCCATGTGGGCCTTAGGGTCAATAGCATTTTAGCGAGCTACATAGTTAGTCCCTACGATGAGTTGGTTTGGGGGTCTCGCTGCCCGGTCAGCGGGTCGGGGGTCCAGGGGGCGACGCGCCCCGGTGGGAGCTCGGGGGCGACGCCCCCGGAGTTTACGGTACGTATGTTATCTCGCTAGTGTCAGCCCAAAGAGAAGCCCAAGGGCTGGCCGAATTTCCTTCATGCTTTCCAAGCTTTGTTAGGTCTTAGTCACGGCTACAAATAGCCTTAAGTCCTTGTTTACATTCAGTTTTTGATGATTAATAAAATTACAATGAGAGTTCTCTCAAAGCTTCATTGAAGCACCTTGAATATCTTAGATTTATATCTTGGGTATTCAATTGACTTATCAATCTAGGACCGCGTTAGATTGTGGCGTCTTCTACAAATTCCGAGGTTCGTTGACCACGTGATCAACGGGTTTAGGTGATCCGCTGCGTTCGTCATCTTCAACGTGAGTCTCTACCTTCTAGATCCAAGCCTTTCTGTACGGGTTGCATCACAAGGTTGGTGCCGTTCGTATCAGCTGGCATCAGAGGTAGTTGAAGGTATCATGTATATCTCTTGTTTCTTGTTCCTTGTGTCGTTGTTTTCTCTATCATTTGTGTCATTTTTCTTTTTTCTTGTTTGTGCTAAATTCTGTCCGTGTTGTCTTCAATCTGCCCACGTAAGTTTGAATCTGTTTGGTCTAGTTTTTGAGTCAGAAAAATTCTGTCCAAAGCGTATACAATCTGTCCAAGTCAGTCCGCAATTGTTTTTCTCTTGTCTTGCGTTGAAAAATTCTGTTTTGTGGTTTGTTGTCGCGTTGTTAATCTTTCTTGTGTTGCTTGAATCGTAAGTCTGTCCACTTTGAGTTTTCCGTTTTGTTAGATTGGTTGTCGCGTCTTTGTCTTGCTTGTCGAGTTGTGGGGCTGCCGCACCCTGTGGGGAAGCCATGAGTCATTAGGGGTATTTAGGGTTTGAGTCAAAAAAAAAAAGAAAGAAGAAAGAAGCGGCTGTCGTACCTTGTTTACCCTTGGTTGTCCGAAATTAGGGTTTTGTGTTCAAGGGTGGAAAACCATTGGGGGCTGTCCGAATTTTTCTCCTTACAATTCGTGAGTTTGGGGCTGTTTGGGAGGGTTGTATATCGTTACTTGGGGGTTGAAACACAATCTTGACAATTCTGAATTTTTTTTTTTTTGGAAACAACCCAAGTGTGCTTGGAATAATTTGACAAGTGCGTGTAATCTGATTTGGTTTCCTTTTCGGCCATACACAAAATTAGTTGAGGCCAATCTAGGTCAAACCCTAGCAGCCGCACCTTGTGTTTTGTTGTTAAAAAAAAAAAAAAACAGCAAGCAAAGTATTTGTTTCGGCCAAGAAAATTCCAGAATTTTATTGCCAATTATTTGAAGTACTACATAGTGCATCTGAAACTACAAAAAAAAAAAAGGAATCACATCAAAAGTTTTGGTCCACTACTTCTTGGAATTCTTGAACACTTTGGGTCTTGGGAATTTGTCTCACTCGTCTTATGAAAAGTTTCTTGTACTCCCGAGCCATGGTGAAGGATTTTCATGGTTTTGGAGTAAATTCCTTGGGAATAACTTGGGTAACCTGTTGGGGGGCAGCCTGAGGAGGGTTGTTAGTCTCACCATCTTGATTGTCCATAGCGAGTTGATCTTGTTTTGGGGGAGCCGAATTGCCAGTTGTTGAGATCAGATTTGTCGCACTTAATTATTGCTTTGGGGGTAGAGTGCCACGGCCATTAGGGTATTAATAACCTAAGGCCAGCCGTGATCCTTGATTGTCTTCCCAAAGCACAATTGGTTTCCTAAACTTGAAAGGTTTCCTAATCTTGCAAGCTTCCAAAATCAGCTTCCTAAATTTTCTCCCTACTACTACATTTTAGCCACCATTCTTATCTAGATTTTAGGGTTTCCTTAGCCATTCATCTTACACATTCCAAACCGCCACCTTGTTCCTACTTTTTAGGGATTATTTTCCTACACTTTAGCAACATTTTCTCCTACCTTTAGCCTTCATTCCAGCCGCCACCCTTGCCCTACTTTTTAGGGATTACTTCCCCACATTTTGGCAACATTTCCTCCTATCTTTTAGCCTCCATTCCAGCCTTTAGAAATGCCATCCAGACCTACTAACAAGCAAGGCAGCTTGCGGTTCTCAAAAAAAAAAAAGAAAAAGAGACGAGTATTTTTTTGTTTTCTTTCCTTTAGGTCGTGTCATTTTCTTCAATTCCTTTCTGCGTCTTAGTCTTCTTTGTTTCCTTTCATTTGAGTCGTGCCATTTCATTGCCCCTCGAGTCAATCATTCCATTATTCTCTATCCCATTGAGGATTTCCACATTCTCGTGCTCCAAAATTGTGTAGACACCAAATTTTTGATTTTTTTAACTTTATTTGTTTAATTAATTTAATAGGTTTACTTGCTTCAATTTTAGGGTTTTTATTTTTATTTTATTTTGTTCTGGTTTATTTTATTTTATTTTATTTCTTATTTATTTTTGTCTTCATATTAAATTTCAGGAAAAACAAAAGAAAAGGGAAAAAAAGAGAAAAAGGGAAAAAGAGTGAAAATGACAAGTGGGGAGGCATGCATTTGGACAAGTGTCCCTTTTATGTTTTAGACAACTAAGCACCTAAGGGGTGAGGTGTTAGGGACACTTGGTAAGTTTAAGGAATTTTTGGGGGAAACAAAATAAAAAAAAATGAGAAAAGGAACCCGCGGCTAGGTTTAAAGGAGGGGAGGGTAAAAGAAAATGGGAGCTTGGCTGAACAGGGGGGAGGAGCCGAAAAACAGAGGATAAGGAAAGGGAGGCGGCTTTGAGGAGTGAAAGGGAGAAAGCTGTTGGCAGCTAGGAAAAAGCTTCATCCGAGGGTGGAAAAGGGGGGAAACAATTGGAGAGGGAGCTTCAGCAGGTAGGAACAAAAAAAAACAATAGCAGAAAGAAAAATGGGAGCTTCGTCGGAGAGGAAAGAAAAGAAAAACAGAAGCAGGAAAAGAAACAGAGAGGGAGGCTTCGGCTAAAAACAGAAAAAGGCTACGGAGGGAGGAAGAGGCCGTGGGGGCTAAAAAAAAAACAGAGCAAGGTGAGGAAAGAAAAGGGGCGGCGGACGGCGGGTAAAGAGGAGAGCAAAGAAAAGCTGGGGAATTTGGGGGGACAACGGAGGGAAAATAGAAAAGGGAAGAAAAGGATAAGGAAAGGAGAGCTGGGGGAAGGAATCTGGAAACGAAGAAAAGCACAAAGGGAACAAACAAGAAAGACAAAAGCTTCGGCTGAGAAGAAAAGCAAAGCAAGAGGGGAAGGGGGGCTGCGGCTGAAAACGGAAAAAACGGAGGAGGAAAAGAGTTTCAGGCCAGAGGCAAGAAGGAAAAGGCTGCGACCAGAGCCCCACCATCTCGCCGGAATCATTACTATCATCCACTGATTTTCACTATGAAAGGCCATAGTCAGGTAATTTTCTTCATTGCAATTCGGTCTTCTTTCAAACATAAGCTCTGAAAGCTTTTCAGAGCATGTACGTCGTGGACTGCCGTGCGCATGTTGTTTCAATCTCACGTTGATTGTGCATGTTTTTTATATACACATGCTCTGTGGATCAATTGGACTACATTTCTTAGGTGGCTGATAAAATTTTGGGCGGGGTTTTAGAATCGTTTGAGCAAAAATTTGTTGAATTTTTTAATGCCCATGTATTGCTCGATGAAATGCCTAATTGGAAGTTCTGGTTGAAGGACATTTGATTTCTGATTTGCGTGTGTTCGGCCAGTCCATGCTTGTCAAAATAATTGATTCGGATGGGTCTGTTTGGCGTCCGTTTGTTTGGCATCTGTTCTGTTGCTCTTTTGCTTGGTGTTCTTTTGGTATGAACTCAAATTAATGATATGAGTGGATTGAGATCAGATTCGTGTGAGAGTCGTTTATGTGTGAGCCTGAAATCGGACTTTCTAGTGTTCTTCGTCTGTAAAGAAGAACGAAATCAGGTGATTGTGCAGTTTGATGCTGAGCCGTTTGGAGAAGATGGTTTTTTTTTTGATTTACAACTTTAGTCCCTCCATTTTCCATTTCTTTGTAATTTAACCTTCAGGACTTCATAATTTAACCCCTCATTTCTGTCTAATTTGATTGTGGCCCAAAATCTGGAAAAATCAAACTAATTTCACCCTTTTTAAGCTTAATCCTCTGTTTGCATATTTTATGTGACTTTTTGGATAGATTAATCCTGGAATTTAGTTCATAATTGTGGCTCAATATTTTTTGCTGATTTGTCTATGTTGTTGGGTTTAGTATTATGGTTTAGGTTTTTGGGTATTTATATTTGATTGGGTTTGCAAATGTGGATTTTAGTTTATTATCTTTGGGTTTTGGTTTGGATTAGAGGGTAGAAGCCCACCTGGTTTGTTGGATAATTTTGGGGTCATAAATAATAGGCTGGCCCATTCCATTTGCCTTGGTTTTTCGAGTGAGTTTAGGATGCTCTGGCCCAACAAATAAAGGAAAAGGCCCAATGGCCTGTTAAGTCTAGAAGCCTGATGACGAAATTTCATTCCAGTCCCCTAACTTTTGGATATTTTCACTATGGCCCTAAAAACTTTTAACTTCTTTCAATTGAGTCCCTAATTTAATTGCAAATAGGTCCTTAAACTTTATTTTCTTTTATTTTTAATCCCAAAACTTTGTTAATGTTTGCAATCAAGTCCTTTATTCTTTTGACTTCTTAAATGTGGGTTGTTTGCATGATTTAATTGATTCAATTTCATGTTTATTTTTATCTTTTGTGATTTATTTCTCAACTAAATTGGTGCCTTGACCCTTTTTATTGTTTTGAAGCTATTTTTCTTTCATTTGATTACCGTTGCAAGGGAGGTACACTCTATCCCTTATTTTACTTTATTTGACCCTATGTGCACTTATGTGATTTATGTGTTCAATCGCCTGCCTTTTGAATGTTTTCCTTTTATTTATTTATTTGCTTTACTTGTCTTAATTTCGTATATTTATTTTAGTTCATTTTGATTATTTGAAAGGCATTTAAATGCCAAGTTGTAATAGTTAGGTTTATTTTATTTATTTTATTTCCGCCTCCCCTCTTAGATTGTAGTAGGCTTCCCCCCGAATATAATAGATAGGGATTTATTCGTTTTATTCTTGCTGTGTGTGATTTGCATGCCTATGTGCTATGTGTTACCGCTTTCTTAGGACGTGCATCTAGATATCATGCCTATGTGCTATGTGTCTTATGTGATTTATGTGTTTATCTGCTTTATTTTACTTTATCTGATTTTCTTAGACTGTAATAAATGCATGTTATCACACTAGTCCAATGCTAGATGTGGTTCCGTTCCCGTCACCACACTAGTCCAACGCTAGTTGTGGCTCTTTGTTCCGATTTCCCACTAGTCCAATGCTAGTGAGGATTCATAGACATGGGCTAATCCGATGCTAGACCCTTAGGGACCTCCCTCGTTAGATCATGTTTGTATGATTACATTACACTTCATGCATATTTTTCCATTTTAGGATCTTATCATTTTCACATAATATTTCCTCTAATAAAATATCCCTTACCCCTATATATATATAACATTTAGGTTTGCACCTCATTTAGGAAATTAGGGGGTAGATTAGTACATTTTGCTTGATTAGATTAGGGATAGCCCCTTGGATATGGGATATGGACGAGTTTGGCTTTTCTAGCCTTAGCACGCTCGTATTCCCTCTATTAAAAGGGAAAATTGAGTCACGAGCATTAGTCCCCCGTACCCGATATGATGCATTCCTTTAAGACATGTATATCTCTATAATTATTTTATCCTTTTTTCTCATCATAGAGTCTCATATTTTGCATAATTCGTGACCTCTCCAAAGAGTCATTATTGGGCATCACAATTGATGTGATTGGCATTATTCAAGTTTTGAAGAGAAATTTTACCCCTCGATACCCTCCTAGGTCTAGGGTTTGCATTCATATAGTACATCCAAATGTGATAAATTCTTTGGTTAAAACAAGAAAATCCTCGGCTAAATCACGCAACTAGCCTTGGCTAGGTCGAAGGGGTGCCTTGGATTTTTTTTCCTTGCCTTCCCCTTCGTCAAATGTGACTCCCGAACCTTTCCTTTGATTTTCGTAGACTAGGAGTCGTTTAAAAAGGGTTTTCCTATTTTTTTCGAAAAATGCATTTTAGGTGACTTGGTACACCTTAACTCTATACCAAGTGGCGACTCCGATTTTTATTTCAAAAACCCTTTTAAACTATATTTTGGGTCAAATCGTCGCATTTTAAGTCCCATCTAGACCCACATTTTCTTTATTTTCTTTTTAAATCAAAAATCATATTTTCAATCAAAAAATTCACTTTTTTAAACCATTCATTTATTTTTCTTATAAAAAATGGGGCGCGACAAATTGGAAGTTGGTTGTTTGCCTGGGAGGATTTCTAATTTCTTCAAGGTAAGCTATCAAGAGGTTTTGAGAGCATTGGTAAGATTGTTCGAGTGCTCTTTGAATGACATACACGAGAGCTGAGCATATACACGCGAGGGAGTGAGTGAGGGAACCATATCTATACTTGCTTTGCTACTAATTTTTTGCAAGTTTCCTACATCATGTCGGAGGAGAGCGACGCATCCAAATTTGACTCCAAATTGCGCAACCAAGCAATGATGGGGGAGTTCCAACGTATGTTTCAGGAGTCCATGGCGTCCCTACACCAACAGATGGACCGCTTAGAGCTTTCTCAAGCTCGGTCCAATGCTGCCCATCGAGATGCGCCACCTCTCGAGGAGCTAGCTTCTAATAGCGAGGAAGATGACTTCATCCGTCGGCCCAAGCAGGACTACCGAAGAACCGATGATGGATTAAAGGGGGTCAAGATCAAGATTCCCTCATTCCAATGCAAGTCTAGTCCAGAGGCTTACCTAGAATGGGAACAACAAATCGAGATGATATTCGAGTGCTAGGACTACATCGATGAACAAAAAGTCAAACTGGCAACCCTCGAATTCACCGATTACGCTATTGTCTGGTGGGAGCAGGAGCGCACTAGCAGGCGCCGCAATAGAGAGCGGGCCATTAGTACATGGGAGGAGTTACGAACCACTATGAGAAAACGGTTCGTACCCAGCCATTATTACCGCGATCTATACCAGAGGCTCCAGACATTAGTTTAAGGAAGCTGCAGTGTGGAGGACTACTACAAGGAGATGGAGATCACCATGCTCTGAGCAGACATTGTGGAGGATAGAGAGGCTACTATGGCAAGATTTCTTAACGGCTTGAGACCTGAGATCGCCGAGTTGGTGGAGTTGCAAAACTACGTGGACATGCCTGAGTTAATTGATAAGGCGTCCAAGATCAAGAAGAGGCTTAAGAGAAGGGGTAACCCTCGAAACCCTAACTTCTCAGCCACGCCTCTTTGGAGGGGCAATCCGACCTTTGAGCGGGAACGGCCTAGTACAGGGGTGTCTAAATTCACTCCTAAGTCCGAGCCACCAAAGCAAGCACCCAAGGCAACCACCAAGCCTCCATTCGACGCCTCCAAGCCACGAAGCCGTGACAAGTGTTTCAAATGCCATGGATTTGGGCACATTGCTTCTCAGTGTCCCAATAGGCGTACCATGATTGTCCTATCGAGCGGAGATGTTGTATCTGACGACGAGGACGAGTTCGCTGAGATGCCTCCATTGATTGATGAAGGTGATGATTCCGAGGTGGAGGTTGAGGCCACTACTGAGCAAGTGGGTGTTGCTCTAGTAGCCCGTCGAGCTCTTGCGACCCAGGTCAAGAGAGTGGATGAGCCCCAACGTGACAACATCTTCTACACACGGTGTCACGTCAAGGGAAGAGTATGTAGCCTCATCATTGACGCGGGTAGTTGTACTAATGTGGCAAGCACTTTCATGGTAGATCATCTTTCCTTGCCCACGTTGAGGCACCCTAACCCATACCACTTGTAATGGCTCAATGAGAGTGGGGATATCAAAGTCACTAAGCAAGTGGTGGTGCCTTTCCGAATTGGAAAGTATGAGGACGAGGTCCTTTGCGACGTCGTTCCCATGCAAGCTTCTCACATTTTGTTGGGACGGCCACGACAATATGACAAGAAGACTACTCATGATGGCTTTACCAACAAGTATTCCTTCTTGCACCACAACAAGAAGATGACTCTTGTCCCTCTCACACCTCAGCAGGTGCATGAAGACCAACTGCAATTGCAACAGGAGCATGAACGAGAATTGGCTAAGAAGCCAACCGATTCTAAAGCAATCACTAAGGCACCGGTCGAGGGGACATCTACCCCTGGATCATCTGGTCGAGTGGAGAAACGGCCTAACTTGCTTGCCAAGAACAGGGAAGTTCGCAAGTTACTTTTATCTAAGCAAGTTGTCTATGTTTTATATTGCAAAGAGGTGATTTTACTTTCTTAGGAAGCACTCAATGACTTACCTCCTGAAATCTCCTCTTTATTACAAGAATTTGAGGTCGTTTTTCCAGATGAGATCCCCAGTGGTCTACCACCACTTAGAGGGATCGAGCACCAGATCCACTTCATTCCTGGAGCATCCTTGCATAACAGACCGGTCTACAAGATGGGCCCTGAGGAGACTAAGGAGATCAAATGGCAAGTAGATGAGCTCTTAGAGAGAGGTTGGACTCGAGAGAGCATGAGCCCATGTGCAGTTCCAGTCATCCTTGTCCCCAAGAAGGAAGGCACTTGGAGGATGTGAGTAGACTGCCGTGCTGTCAACGCCATCACAGTTAAGTATCATCACCCTATATCTCGTTTAGATGATATGCTTGACGAATTGTATGGTGCAGTCATATTCACCATGATAGATCTTAAGAGTGGCTACCATCAAATTCGAATGAAGGAAGGTGACGAGTGGAAGACAGCCTTCAAGACTAAGTATGGTGTATATGAGTGGTTAGTTATGCCTTTTGGTTTGACTAACGCTCCTAGTACATTTATGTGCCTTATGAATCATGTGCTTTGCCCATTCTTAGGTAAATTTGTTGTTGTTTATTTTGACGACATTCTGATATACAGCAAGAGTCCTGAGGAACATGTAGCACATGTATAACCTTGGCAAATGTACTTTCTGCACTAATGAGTTTGTTTTTCTTGGTTATAAGGTTAGTGCACAGGGCATTAAAGTGGATGAGAGCAAAATCCAGGCCATCAATGAGTGGCCCGTGCCCAAGACCATGAGTGAAGTTCGGAGTTTCCACGGCCTTGCAAGTTTCTATCGCTGGTTCATGAGGGATTTCAGTACTATTGCTGCCCCTCTGACCGCCATTATCAAGAAAGACGTGAAGTTCGAGTGGGGGGAAGCTTAGGAGAAGGCATTCCAACTCCTTAAACACAAGCTCACACACGCACCCTTATTGTCCTTACTTAGTTTTGATAAAACTTTTGAGATTGAGTGTGATGCTTCTGGTGTAGGAATTGGAGCCGTGTTGATCCAAGAGGGAAGGCCGATCGCGTACTTTAGCGAGAAGTTGAATGGTGCTGCCTTGAACTACTCTACCTACGATAAGGAGCTTTATGCTTTGATTCGTGCACTGGAGACATGGCAACATTACTTGCGGCCTAAAGAATTCGTCATCCACACTGACCACGAGGCGTTAAAGCATCTCAAGTCTCAACACAAGTTGAGTAAGAGACATGTGCCGCGGGTCAACTTTGTGGAGTCATTTCCCTATGTGATCAAGTACAAAACTGGCAAGACCAATGTCGTTGCCGATGCACTATCCAGGAAGTATGCCTTGATTGCCTTACTTGATGCTAAACTCCTTGGATTTGATCTTATCAAAGAACTCTATGATACCGACTCGAATTTCTCTGATATCTACAAATCTTGTGCTAAGTCGGGTCAGAGTAAGTTCTTCATACATGATGAATTTCTGTATTGTAATGACAAATTGTGCATTCCGTCATACTCTATTCGGGAGTTACTAACCCGTGAAGCTCACGGAGGTGGTTTGATGGGACATTTTGGTGTCACCAAGACTCTGAGTGCTTTACAGGAGCATTTCTATTGGCCACGCATGAAGCGGGACGTGGAGCGAGTAGTGTCACGCTGCATTACCTGTCACCGTGCCAAGTCCAAGCTCCAACCCTTCGGTTTGTACACACCTCTACCTATTTCTTCGGAACCTTGGGTTGACATTTCAATGGATTTTGTGCTTGGTCTGCCTAGGAGTAAAAGGGGTCATGATAGCATTTTTGTTATTGTTGATAGATTTTCTAAAATGGCTCATTTCATTCCATGTCACAAGACGGACGATGCCACTCACATAGCTGATCTTTTCTTTAGGAAAATTGTCCGTTTGCATGGTGTGCCTAGGACTATTGTCTCTGATAGGGATGTCAAGTTTCTATCTTATTTCTGAAAAACTTTGTGGGGGAAGTTGGGAACTAAGTTGTTATTCTCTACATCCAGTCACCCCCAGACCGATGCCCAGACTGAGGTCGTTAATCACACATTGTCTACTTTACTTAGGGCCATCATTAAAAAGAATCTCAAAACTTGGGAGGAGTGTTTACCGCATGTCGAGTTTGCTTATAACCGTACAGTTCATAGTGCTACACAGTTTTCTCCTTTTGAAATTATTTACGATGTTAATCCTTTGACTCCCTTGGATTTGATGCCTTTGCCTTTGTCTGAGCGTACTAACCTTGATGGCAAGAAGAAAGTCGACTTTGTCCAGGCTTTGCACCAGCAGGTGAGGGCCAACATTGAAGCTCGAACCCAGCAGTACCTCAAACATGCCAACAAGGGTTCGCGTCGCGTAGTGTTTGAACCAGGTGATTGGGTCTGGTTACACTTGCGCAAGGAGCGTTTCCCTGTCCAATGTCGTAACAAGTTGCTACCCCGTGGAGATGGACCATTCTAAGTTGTGGCGTGCATCAATGATAACGCCTACAAGCTCGATCTTCCTGGTGAGTATCATGTCTCGGCTACTTTTAATGTTGCTGATTTGAGCCCCTATCTTGCAGATGATGAGGTCGATTTGAGGACAAATCTTTCGCAAGAGGAGGGGAATGATGAGGAGGTCGAGAGAGCTATCCAAGTGGAGCAAGTGAAGGTGCCATTGGGGCCTATGACACGAGCTCGCGCGAAGAGATTGAATGAGACACTTCAAACATTGGTTCGTGCAGCCCGAAAGTCGAGTGGAGAGCCAAAGGCCATCGAGGGTCTCAATGAAGCTAGGCTTGTTGTCCTAGTTTCGGCCATCACTGAAGATTAGAAGCCCATGAGTTGGCTAAGGGGTTCATGGCCCATTATTAGTTTAGTAGAGTGTAATAAAGAGGTTCAACTAGCTTGTGGTTTGGACCTTAGTCGTTGTTAGTTTTTGAGTCAATGGGCTAGGCCATGTGGGCCTTAGGGTCAATAGCATTTTAGCGAGCCACATAGTTAGTCCCTACGCTGAGCTGGTTAGGGGGTCTCGCTGCCCGATCAGCGGGTCGGGGGTCCAGGGGGCGACGCGCCCCGGTGGGAGCTCGGGGGCGACGCCCTGGAGCTTACGGTACGTATGTTGTGTCGCTAGTGTCGGCCCAAAGAGAAGCCCAAGGGCTGGTCGAATTTCCTTCATGCTTTCCAAGCTTTGTTAGGTCTTAGTCACGACTACAAATAGCCTTAAGTCCTTGTTTACATTCAGTTTTTGATGATTAATAAAATTACATTGAGAGTTCTCTCAAAACTTCATTGAAGCACCTTGAATATCTTCGATTTATATCTTAGGAATTCAATTGACTTATCAATCTAGAACCGTGCTAGATTAGCTATCCAATTATACCGAATCAACGGTAGAACATCAGGAGCAGGCAACTATCTCCGAAAAAGTTCCATGGTCCATATATGTAGGATTTGATTTGACCCATAGAAGAATTTTGACCCTTTTTGACAATTGGTACATGCAACAAAAATGTCAACCAACACTGTTGGTACTATAGAGCCTTGCCGATCTTTAATCCCAAAAAACAGATCAGACAGAAGTTTAGTGATTTTGAAACCGATTTTCTTATCTTTTCTAGGGAATAAATAAATCCCTACCATCACAAGTCCATATACTAGCGGCCTCTTACGCTCCCATGTTGGCTTAGATGTAAATGAAAAATCCTCCGAATGCTTATCAAATCCGTCTTTCATTGTGAATCTATCAAATAAAAATTTTACATCTATGTTCTGATCTGATCCTTGCACTACAGACTCTTTTAATCCCATAAAATGACAAAACTCGATCTTGCCAGAAGCAATCGGAAATATCACCACTGTGCCCTTTACAGATAAATTTAAAAGACCAGCTTCCTCTTCAATTGTCAGAGTCAGCTCCTTGTTTCCTATCCTAAATATTGAACAGTTAGGATCCCACAATTGAATCAAAATCTCTACCAAATACCCATCAGATTGAATGTCTTTGAAGTCTCCAATTGGTCCGAGATAAGAGGCAACTTAATTGATTTCACTAAATGAGAGAAGTTCTGGCCATTTTTGAAGTCTTCTACAAATACCGAGGTTCGTTGACCACGTGATCAACGGGTTTAGGTGATCCGCTGCGTTCGTCGTCTTCAACGTGAGTCTCTACCTTCTAGATCCAAGTCTTTCTGTATGGGTTGCATCACAAGGTTGGTGCTGTTCGTATCACAGACCTTGTTCTACTTTAGATGTATTTTCCATCTCAAACAATGTGCCTCTTTCCAAGTTTCCTTTTAGAGTAATCAAAATTTTGTAGATGTGTTCTATTATGGCACTCGATTGCTGGTTATTTGGGAACTTGATAACTTGTCGCTTCTTACTTTTTCCTTGAATTTGGATATTATTTTTGGCTATCTATTATCCTGAATATGGTCTAAACTTACTAGTTACTCCTTTCATTGGCACACTTAATTCCTTTGGAGTCTCATTGGTTTCCAATTATTTCCTTATCCAAATACTTTATGTGCTTCTATCTTTACCATGATCAGATTGATTTTTTGGGCTTTAATCATCTATCAAAATTTAACTTTCATAGGATATAGTTGACTATATACTTATAATCATCTAAATGTTCCTCTGTTCTCTTTGTCTGAGTGTAGCTTTTTCTTGGATAAAGGTAATTTAAACTCTTATGATCCTTAAAAACCTCAATTACTCCACAAAGGTAGTGTATCCACTTTTAAAAACAAATAGTATGATTGTTTAGGGCCATTTGTGTGACGCCCCCACTTCTCCCAAGGGCGAACCCAAGGGTATCGGCGGGACGTCTGCCTAACTCTCGCCAGGACTTGATACCATTCTAGTTCAAACTTAAAAGTAAATAACCAATAACAAAATTTGAATTGAAAAATAAAGTCGCTTCCATACATAAGTGTTCAATCTTATATCGTAAGTATTCAAAATACATCAACTTCCCCAAAATATACAACTTCCAAAAGTCGTCTAATTAAATACATTTAATACCCTAATCAAAAGACCATCGAGTCGGGTTCTCCACAATTCCTTCCATTCCAATCCCTGTTAAAGAAAACAAAGCTAATGGGATGAGTTAACGCTCAGTGAGGCCAAGAAAATCATGCAAGCACATAATTCAAGTAGCATTAAACTCATACGAGAAATAAAATTATAACATTCAAGTAATTCACAAAATAACACAAAACACACTTGATAAGGATACGAGAGCTCTCAGGAGCTAGGTTCCACTTGCTTTGCCGAGTCTCGATCATATACCTGCGCGTGACGACACTCCGTCATCCGGGTAGGTATTTTTAGTCCGTAGAACACCGCTTTACTTCACGAATCCCGTTCACCTCGAGTATGCCAAGCGAGATCTCTCAAATAGATCAAGCTTTACGAATATCTCATGGTTCACCAAACTTTCTGATCAAACCCATGCCGGCTCGAGTCGCAAAGTTAGGCTATGAGTTTAGGCGTCCCCCGAATACAAATACGAATATAAGTCGATGAGCAGCGCTCCATTTGACGATTCCAAACACGAATCACAAATACGAATCACGATTACGAATCATAACCATACGAATATGAGTCGATGAGACAACGCTCCAATTGACGGTTTCAAGTATAATGCACATAGCCAAATTCGAATATAATTTTCATTTGAAAGAGAACGAGTGCGATAAAGTACACACTCGACTCAAAAATTCCAAATTCACATAATTGATGCAAAACAATTCACGTACTTAACCACATAACATGCACTTGACACTCACCAAATCAAAACAAAAGTGAGTGAGAAAGTCTTTAACGATCTGCTTCGGGTTTCTCTTCGAGACCTTCTTGATCGCCAGAAGAAAAATGACCAACAATCACTCTCACACATTCACAAATTCCTTATCAAACAAAGAAGAACATGTGACGACCCCACCTCCTCCTAAGGCGTACCAAAGGGTTTGGCGGGCCGCCTGCCCAACTCTCGCCAGGACTCACTTACTCGTATCACGTGCATACATCCATGGACCATAAATAACATCTTAATTCAAGCTTATAATTTACATTGATGCACAATCAAGATACAAAACCTCAATATACCCAAACTGGTTCAAAGTGTATACAATCCAGATACAAAACATTCTATTCGAGTAATAGCGCGAGTACAAGTCAAAAGTCAAAACAACTAGACTATGCTAGTCTTTACACGTCTCACGCCTCGCTCGTACCCCTGTAAGGAAAACAAAACTAACGGAGTGAGCCAAAGCTCAGTGAAGTTCCAAATATCGAATTGGCCATCAAACAAAATACTAACAGTGTAATAGTGAAATAGCGAGCAGACAAGTCCAATCAAAGAGACAGTACTTCAGGTAATCAAGAATATATGGATCATATTCACATATAAGGATACAGTGGCTCATATCTCTGCTCTATCCCAGCTTGATCGATTGGTAGTTGACACTCCGTCAACTTTCAAGTAATAACTAGTCTAGAAAGAAAACCCCACTTCACGCCAGTCTCCGTCCACCGATCAACCCCCTTATCCGGGCCCGTACGCCACACGAAACACGGGTGGTAATACTCGAATATACCGATTGGTCGAGGAGATAACACTCCACTCGACATTACTAGTTACCCAGGGTTCGTTATCTAATCGACCAGGCCCTTGCCGGCTCGACTCGATTATCTAGCCACAGGGTTTCTGGAATTGCAGACAAGATATAATTTATATGCATGTAGAGCAAGTCAAGTGAAATCGGTAAACAAGTACAATTCTTGCTAGGGAAAGTGCGATAAAGTACACCCTTGCCCGAGCAATCATTTATATATCATGTAGTCACATTGGTCAAAGATAAATCACAAATACCAAGTTCAATCAGATATTTGAAAGCACTCACCAAAACAAGTATAGTGCTTTTAATGATCTCGTCCAGGTGGTACTCCTGGCTTGGAGTCCAAATCTGCGATAAAACGTTGCTTAAGAATTTGGAAAATCAAGTAAGGTTCGAAACTTAGACGTTTCGTTCAATAAGAATCAAGAAATTGAAATTCACTTGGAGAATAGTCGTGAAACGGTTGCTCACTTTTCAAACTGACAAATTTTGTAAGATGTATACTTGAAAATAACTTTTGAGTCGAAAGTGCAAGGAAAACGGATTTATAGTGATTATTATCGCTTTTCCTAAGGGTACAAGTTCAGCTAGATTCTAACATATAACCCTCGATAACCAAAGTAGCGAATGTCCTAGATGGTTCAGGTGATAGTCATTGATCAACTTTACCCAAGTCGCAAGTGTATTTCTCTAGTCCTCGAGCATAAATTTGGGCAGCATGCCCTTTGTGTTTACCTAATTTTCCAGCCATTTTGGCTTCATTATTTTTCTCATTCAAGCCCAAGTTTATACACAACACAAATGCATTTCAATAGCCGTTCCATAGGCTCAAGACAATACAAGGACATAAATCAACTAATAACAAATGCGGAAATGAAGTTTACAAAAGACAGATTTGATGGATTTTTGCGAAAAGAACACATCTGAGGCTACGCTTATCGGATTGGTGTGAAACTTATATCATTTCGAAGCTAAGACGAAGTCCTACAACTTTCATGAAGATCACTTGGTCAAATTTCTAGTGTAACCTAATAAAATTCCCAGTTCACCAAACCAGGTTCCAACTAATCGGCTAATTAACCGTACTACATTTAAATGGCCATATCTCAGGTTACCAAAGTCCATTTAAGGTGTTCTTTGAGGCGTTTAAAATCTAAGACAGAGTACTAAAACTTTAATGTTTTGGCGAATGGCTAAATCAGCACGGATCATAGTGAATAAACACAGCCAAACGGATGAACTGTCTAAAACGGATCACTGGAAATATCCTAGGGCAGCGAGGGTATTTTGGTCTTTTCACAGGCTACGTTGCTCCGATTGAGCTAAAATTTTGTAAGAACCAATAAAATATCATTCTCTACAACTTTCATGTTTTATGATAAGCCTAATTTAGCCTCTAACATGATGCAATAAAACCGGACAGAATGGGCTAAAATTTTCCAGAAATCTGGAATTTTTCGTTTTCAATGCAACCTTTCTTGATTTCTTGCTCCAATCATCACTACAACCACTCATATAAGCTTAGATACAACATATATCATCCATATAGCAAGTATAGGCAGCAAATACCTCAAACCCTAACTCACATATATCACCTTTAAATCATCATAACAACTTGTATCACTACTAATCCACCCACAACATGAATTATACAACAACTTAAACCAAAATAAAAGAACCAAAGCCATGGTTTAGCCTTATACCTCAACAAATGAAGCTTGCAAGAGTAATACTTCACCTCCTCTTGGAATTCTTGGTTCCCCTAGCTTCTCAAACTCACAACTCACACTTTAATCGGTTTAGAATTTGAATTCCTCACTTGGATGGCTCAACTCAAGAAGAAGGAAGTTTGTTTCTTGCTCTCTTTCTCCCCTCTCTTGTCTCGGCCAAGTAGCAGAAAAATGGAGGGAAATGGAGCAAAATGAAGGATAAGAAGGTTGGACTTTTGGCTTGTTTAAGTAGCCATGGTTGAGTGATACTTGTCACCACTAATACCAACCCAAATTTTCTTTTTCTTTCTTGCATTTTTAGCCCAAAAATTCGGTCAAAGCTAGCTGGAAAATGAGAGGATATTTTGCTCAAATATTAATGAGCTTGTATGGTAAGAAAGTGGTGATCAAGTGATGTGTTCAATCGGTAATGCACGGTACACGTCGGTTCGCACCGTTTTTCCTTAAATCACACGTACTAGGGTTTTTTTCTTCCTATTCACTAACTTTATATCATTGCTTCTAATCACATATTATTTCTCACCTAAAAGTCACTCTTAAGCACCAAATTTGATCCTCGCTCCGTACCGAATAATTACACTACAGATACACGTGAAAACCCTAACTTGCTCCAACTTGAAAACGAAAAGTGAAACCCTACTTTCTAGGTTCATTTGCACTTATTGTGGAATGATTGGGTAGTAGGGCTATAATAAATGAATAATTTCCAAATAAAAAGGCATTTTTGAGAAAAATATAAGGAATTTGCAAGTCCTCACAAAACGCATACTTGGTTTAAAATTCAAGTCAATATCTTTATAAGAGCTTCACTTTATCGAAAGTCAAGATTCAAAAGTGAGGATTTTAAAGTTACTAAGGAAACTCATATCCTCCATGAAATCGAGTTCAAAATGCTATATCAATATCAAGATAAGAAGTCAAGTTCCCAAAATTTCATTTTCTAAGTGTAGACACCAAATTTTGGTGTAATTTCATTTGCTGTTTATTTTTAATTTTTTCATTTTAGTTTTATTCGATTTTTAGTTTTAGTTTCTAGTTTTATTTTTATTTTTAAGCTGTTAGCATAGAATCTCTTGGAAAATGAATGAAAATGAGAAAGTGAAAAGAAAAGAGGAGAGAAAAGAAAAAAAGAAGAAAATTGCCCACAAAATATGTTTTATGTCTTCTAAATTCAATCTTTTGGCATTTTGTTTATTTTTGTTAAGTTATTTTAAAAAAAAAAGAAGAAAAAGAAAAAAAGAGAAAAACGATGAAAATGGGAAATGGAAAAGAAATGGAAATTGCACTTTATTGTTCTAGTTTATTTTTCATCAAATGTTAATTATTTTGTTTTGGTTATTTCTTTTTATTATTATCAATTTTGTTTGTTTCAAAAAAAAAAAAAAAAAAAAAAAAAAAATCAAAAAATCACAATTCTATTTCTGCCGGTTCCATTTTCCACTTCTCAACCTAGCACCTTCCATTGTTATTGCCGACTGCACTCCACTCCACTCCACTCACACCCCACTTCCCTCATCCGCGACTTAGCTTCCCATTTCAGCAACCCCAACACTCGACAACATCATTCCACTTCACATATAAAACCACAACGGCACCTCATCTTCATGGTAACATCCGAGAGCAAGTAAGTGAGAGCTGCTCCTCGTGAGTATCGACCAAAGGAAGAAGCCGCGAGCTGCAATTCCATTTCGTTCCTGCCCTGTCCGTAAGCTGAGGGAAGAGATCAGGGAACCATCCACTCCATTTGCACCCAACTTCACGGCTGCAACCTCACCAGTTTCCACCTCCATCAGTTGAAGCCACTACACTAAGCCAGAATCATCAAACCTGCCGTGTGTATGAGAGCCGAGAGGGAGCTGCATTCTGCACAAAATCGAGAGAGTGAGAGTTGAGTTTCCTTCACCTTCTGACCGTAGACTAGAAAGAAAAGAAAGAGTGACTCGCAGCCTTCTTCACCCCATCCGTGAGCTGGTGAAAAGGCCGAGAGTTACCATTTCCTCCATTCCGTGTGCAAGCTTGAGCAAGAGAGGGAGCTGGCAGGCTGCAATCCTGTGCCGACCCAGAGTGAGCCGAGAAAGAAAAATTTGCAGTTTCTTGTTGCATGAGCTAAGTTTCAAACCGAGCAACCACAACTATCCCACACCATTCTCCCTTATCTTGTGACCATCGACAGAAAGTGCGAGAGAGAGAGAGCGGCAACCGTGCATCCGAGAGGGAAGAAAAGGATCCGCGAGCGGTAAAAATTTTTCTGGTTCCGTCCGTGAGTTGAAGTAAGACAGAGAGAAGCTGTGAGCGAGCTTCACCCTTCTGCACTTCTGTTCTACCAGCTGCAATCAAGTTTCCAGCCGCAACAACCACCAGTTCCATCATCTGCCACAGCCCACGCAAATCAGAATTTCAGCCGTGCGTGAGAACCGAGAGGAAGAAGAATTTCCGAGTTTTTGTGCGTGAGCTGAGCTTCCAATTGAGGTAGATTCTATTTTAGATTAGCTTTCTAGAGGTTGATGATGGTGTTTAAGTACTTGCATGTGGGATTTGTATGTTCGGATGTTGAAATCTGTCTTGGTAGCATCTGGTTCTGCCGAGAGTAGATTAGGAGTTGCAATTTTAATTCTTGTTTCCCTGACATCATCTGAGCATGAATCGATGATTAGCTAACAAAAACCGAGTGGATTAAGCTAGTTATAGCTTTGCATGTGAGTTCAGGCGGCCAGATTTATAATTAAGAAAAGAAGAAAATTTCTGTGCGCTAGTTATGTTTTCTGCCGAGAGCTTGAGCTGGAAATTTTGGTTTTAATTTGCTGGGTGTGATGATTTGAGCTTAATCTTGAATCAACCTGATAGATAAGCTCCTTACTTAGTATTGCATGTGAACTTTATGGCTAGGAATTTCGGTTGCATGACTGGAAAACTTATTAGAAAATTTCTGGACTGCTAAACACTTTTCCAGCTTAGCCGATGAAGCTGTTTTGGGAGTTGTATGGGTATTTTAGAATGAGATTTGCTGGAAAGTGTTTGATTTTCACTGGGTTATGTGTTTAACTAACTTAAGACAAGATGATTAAGCTTTGCATGCAGTTCATTAGTTCGGTTAAGCAAGAAATAAAAATGAACAAGAAAATTGCTGCATTTTTCTTCTTACTGTTTCTTTCCATGGCTGCTTTCTGAGTTTGTACTTCAGCTGCATGTTTAATTGTGTTTTGAAGAGAGGAAATGGAAGGTTGGGTGTTGAGTTTGAGTGTTTAAACATCTAAAATATTTGAGCTGCAAAGTTCACGCCAGAAATTCTGCTGCATTTTTTATCAATTCGGCCAGACTGCATTACCTGCTTCCTGTGAGTGTAGTGGAGAAAGATACTTGACTCACAGTAGCGAATTGGTCAAACTTGATTTTAATAAGGATCTATTGCAGTCTACTTTTATTGATGTTATTACATCTATTTTCTTCTCAAAAGGTCCTAAGGAGGTGTTAAGATTCTTCAATTTTTTGACACTCTTGTTGATGGAAAATCTGTATTCCGAGGGGTTTAGTGTGTGTTTGGAGGATTTTTATATACCAAAGGCTATCATTGAGGCTGTCCAGCAAAGTCTTCAAGATATTTCACCCTTGCTATATCATATGCGCTCAACTCAAAGTGAATCAATAAAATTACAGCAATCTTTTTCCATCTTGCCTAAAAGTTCCATAAGTGTTTTATATAATTTCCTTCTATGTTTTGCTTGTTGGATGTGAGTTTTATTTGTTTTGATTGCTTAATCCAGAGTTTGGACAAATGAAATGGTTATACTTAAGGCTGTCTAGAGCCCATTTGTAAATGAAGCTGCAGCAGACTTCTCCTTTAGTTGTAGCAGTTTTTGAATATCAAATGTTTGCATGTTTTTCTTTCAGAATGTGGCGTGATATCTTGTTAAGTTTTTTAGCCTTTTTAGATGCGGAAGTTCTTATTTTGGTTGCTTAGTTTTCTATTTTGGTGTCTGGGGAACAAAGTTTAGATCAAAATTGGGCATTTGGATGGGAACCTGCGTTTTTGGGAAATAAAATTTCCAGCAAGTTCTATTTTCTGCCGCAATATGGTTCATCATTTGATCTTTCATTTCATTTTAAGGGTTGGTTGTTTATGAAGGGATTGAGTTAACAAAAATGTTCAGTTGTCAAGGGTGTTTGAGAGTTGGTGTTAGTTAGTTAGTTTGTTTAAAATCTGGCATGAAGTTTACAAGAGGAAGCTGCCGAAAGTTTATTGCAGAAACTTGTTTACGTTGTTTTCTTTGTTGCATGAATTTGGCATGTAAAAAGTTTCAAAAAATTGCAAATCAGTCCCCCATGTTCCTTCGCATATTACTAAGGCCCAACTATGTTCTAGTAGCTTACAATTGGGTTCTAAAATAATTGCAATTTGAGTCATGACTTGGCCCCTTCCTTGCTTTTGAGCTCATTCAAGTTGCAATTAGGTGGTTTTTGATGTTTTTGCTTATACTTTACTTTTAAATTGATGCCTTGACCCCTTTATTGTTTTGAAGCCATTTTCCTTCATTTGCTTACCATTAGGGGAAGGTATAACTTTCTTTTATCCTCTTTACTTCTCTCTTACGTGCTCCTACGTGTTACGTGAATTGCATGTCTACTTGGCTTTCTTAAGTTTTCTTTAATTCCTTTCATTTTTTAAGTCTTTCTTTTATTTTATTTATGGGGTATGTGTACACCTTTTGACTTGTAATAGATAGGGCATTGGAGAGCACTTTGTCCATTTTTCCCCCTTCCCCCATTTGTTTTAGTTAGCCCATGTAATAGTTTCATTTGCTTTTGGGGTATTATTTGGTTTGCTATGTGTTTAATTTGCTTTATTAAGCTATTGCATCTAGTCGAGCATGCTAAGTGTTATGTGCTACGTGTTATAAGTGATTTTGCATGTCTACTTGTTTTCTATATTTATAAATGAATGTGATGGATGAATGTACGTTTCCACTAGTCCAACGCTAGTCGGAATTCATAGAATGGGCTAGTCCAACGCTAGACCCCTAGGGACTTCCCCTCGTTAGTACATGTTTGCATGTTCATTACATGTCATGCATTTTTTTTAATTTTATCATTTTGCATGCCCCTCGAACCCCTTTTCCCTCCATTTTAGGATTTTTGCATTTCATACTAGTTATAGGGTCCATTTGCCTGAGAAACCCCCTTGGGTAAGGGAAACGAGCGAGTGTGGCTTCAAAATAGCCTTAGCACGCTAGTTTTTCCTTCTGATCAAAGGGAAAATTAAAATCACAAAAAAATAGAGGTCATTCCCGTACCCGACCTGATGCATTCCTCTAAGTTCATGCATTTTCATATCATTTTTTCACTATTTCTCTCACTAATTATATATTTTAAATTCACATGTCATATTCACACACTTATTCACTTTCTTTACTTTTCACTTCACACATTGCACCTATTTTACTTATATATTTACTATTTTCATTCATTTGCACACCTTCACTCTTATCTTATTACTTTTATCATTTTTCTCACTTCACACAAACTCACACTTTCACATGGCATGCATTCCACTCATTTTTCACGTCATTTAGGTTTAGGTGTGACCTCTCCAAAAGGATCATTATTGGGCTTCACAATTAATGTGATTGGCACCACTCAACCTTTGAAGAGAAATTTCCCCCCAATCCCCCTAGGTCTAGGGTTTTGCATTCATATAGACATATCCAATATGCGATACATACCTTGGGTAGAAAAATTAGGAAAAATTGGTTTAAGTCACGCAACTAGCCTTGGCTAGGTCGAAGGGGTGCCTTGGATTTTTTATCCTTGCCTTCCCCTTCGTCAAATGTGACCCCCGATCCCTCTTTTGGTTACGCAGACCCAAAAGTTTTCAAAAAGGGTTTATTTACTTTTTTATTCAAAAACAAAATCATTTTTGGGTGACTTGGTACACCCTAACTCTATACCAAGTGGCGACTCCATTTTTTGATACAAAAAACCCTTTTGAACTTCACTTGGCCAAATCGTCGCATTCTAAGTCCCATGGCCTTTTACTTTTCACTTTGCACACGTTCACACATTACACACCACACACCATACACACTCGCATTCGAAAAGTGGGGCGCGACAGTTGGCGACTCCACTGGGGACTTCCTAAGTGGGTCCGAGCATTTGATTTAGCCATTCGTTTCCTTTTTCTACCCTTTTTATGCATTGCATTTGGATATTAGGGTTGCATTTTTATATAGGACTTTTTCACCTCGTGCGCGTATCACACTTTTCCCTCACTCACGTATGTGTGATTGGTTGATTGGATGTTGTTTACTTGATTATCTCGCGCTTGCATTGCATTTGGGGGGGTGTGTCACCTTTAGAGCCTCGCGTGGTTCTCAACCCCTTCCCTCAAAATAGGGGAACACTTCATACGTGCATGTTTACTTGCTTTATCCCATTTTATTTTTATTTTCGTGGGCGTTTCCCACACCACCTTGTAGGATTAGGATCGATTGCCTTGGGTAGGCGGCTGGTGTGCTCTGCGCCCATAGCGCTACCTAAGGGATCACTCGAGCCACCGATCGAAGGCCCTGGGAGTGATGACCCTTCGCCTTTAGGTCTGAAGGCTTGGGAGCCGAAGCTTTATCGAGTCTAGGCATTAGTGAACCCCAGCCTCATGCATCCATATTAGCATTTTCCTAGGCTAGAGTCAGCCTCACCCTATTTTAAGCACATTAGGCACGAGGGAAGGGGTTCCACCCCTTCTACCTGCTTTATTGTATTTCTTCTTCTTAATTGCTCCCAATGTGTTATGTGTACTATTAATTGCACTAACCATTCTTTTGTTTTCTTGGATTGCATTCATGTGCCTTAGCAATAAGAGGCCTTTTTGGGCACTCTTTTAGTGACTCACCCACTAGATAGCTCACATGTTTAAATTTCAGTTATTGCACTTGATTTTCAATAAATACACTTCATTTTAGACCTTTTTCCCCCCGTTGCATTATTTATATCCTTTAGGCCATATTTGTCACATATTTACATCGCTTTAATAACTGGCATCATGCATCCACCCTAGAAAGGGAATGCCATTTAGGGGATCCCGTGTTAGGAATAAACCACCCCATGTCTCGGATATATAATCCAAATGAGACTTGCACGTTTACCTTTCTCGTACCATCCGAAGGGGTAGTGCACAAGGTAAGGTAAGATCCGATCATTTTCATGAAGCAATTTTTGGAATATGAGCATCTAATAATCACTTTTTGGCCATTTTCTCAAAATTGGTAAATTTCCCTTGCGTAAAAGGACATTAATTCGAAGAAAATTCACAAATGATTCCTCATTGTTGAGACGATAAATATAGAGGCCAAATTTTGATTTTAGAGGCTCATAGACCAAGGCATTGTAATGATTTCTTGAAACCACCCAGTGGGCGAATAATTCAATCGATTTTTGAACAAATCATCCATCTTATCCAATCCATTTTTTTCAATTCATTCAATTTTAGTACAATCTAATCATTTTTGAATAAATTCATTTCATCCAATTCATTTGACCAATTTACCCTTTTTAGGGTCTTTTGACCAATTTACCCTTTTTTAGGGTCATTCGGTCGATTTTGAATAAATCGTCAATTCATTTGACCAAATTACCCTTTTTAGGGTCACTTGGTCGATTTTTGAATAAATTATCAATTCATTTGATCAACTTACCCTTTTTAGGGTCACCTGGTCGATTTTGAATAAATCGTCAATTCATTTGACCGATTTACCCTTTTTAGGGTCACTCGGCCGATTTTTGAATAAATCACTAATTCAATTTCATTCATTTGGCCAATTTACCCATTTTTGGGGCAATCGAGCCGATTTCGAATAAATCAAGTTTCGTTCAGTCTAGTTGATCAATTTACCCTTTTTAGGGTGATCTGATTAATTTTGGATAAATTAAATTTCATTCAATTCATTTGACCTGTTTCCCTTTTTAGGGTAATCCGGTCGATTTTTAATAAATTGTCAATTTCATTTGACCAATTAGGGTTTCAATGTCGAATTTCAAAAAATGAAAAACCTAGTCGATTTTGAGAAAAACATCCGTTGCATCCAGCCATTTGATCAGTTGGAGTTTTGACCTGTGCTTCACTGAGAAAAGTTGTCAAAACGAATTCCAATCTCTTCGATAGGAAGTTCGTCAAGGTCAAACCCGTGCGTTTTTGCAAATTCTTGTATCGATCAAAAGTGATCAATCCCTTCGGACGAGGTCCTCATTTTGACAAACGTCTCTTCTTATTCCAATGGGCCAAATTTTTCAAAATTATTTTCACTCCATGAGTTGATCGGATCCATCAGGTATTGTATAGTGCCTATTCTAGCGGATTGCATTTTCATGCTAGGCCTACCCTTGGCACAAAAGGGTTCCCCCATAGGACATGCATCCGAATTTTCTGAATATCTACTAACTCTTGTTTTTTCTTTTCTTTTTCTTTGTTTTTATTGGAATATCTAAGCGAAGGTTGAATCTAAGGGCAATCTTTCAAAATTTTCAGGTAATATTTAAATATAGCTTCTCGTCGAAGCCCCATCCTAACGCGATCCCGTAGTCAAGCCCAGAGGAGTCGTGTAAACATGAGTTCACAACCGGAACAGTCAGATAGGTCTGCTACTACCGCTCAACCCGAGACTGCAAGTTTGGGGATTCAGTTGACTGAGATGCTTACCAAGTTTGGAGAGATGGCGTCTGAGATGGCCGCCCAAAGGAAGTTGAATGATGAGCTAATTAGCAGCGGAGTTCAACCCGAACCTGTACCCGCCAGACAGCCTGAGCAAGAGCCGTTTGTCCTACCTTCGGCCCATGCCACTGTTACTCCATCATTTCCTATTGCACCCGAAGAAACTTTCACCTATCCCACCACAAATTTGCCATACACTTACCCTCCTCATCCTTCATTTTTTCTTACTCACACGCGAGGTCCACCACCCCAAATCACTTCAAATATACCACCTGAGCCACATACCTTTTATTACCCTGTTGCTGAGCCATTCCTACCAGACCATATTGTTCAAACCAAGGCAGAAATGGGGGAATCTTCTGCTCCCGTTGATATAAAGCTGCTCAAACGCCTTGATCGTTTCGATGAGTTTATGAGGAAGAGTCAGGGGTTGAACAAGCAAGGAGTCCTGGACTACGATGAGCTTTGTCTCTTTCCCAATGTGCAATTGCCCGAGGGGTTCAAAACCCCTAAGTTTAACAAGTACGATGGGACGGGTAATCCCAAGACACACCTCCGACTATTTGTTAACAAGTTGGGAAAGCCTGTAGACGACGAGAACCTGCCTCTAAGGTTGTTCCCGGAAAGTCTGGAGGGGGATGCCCTCGACTGGTACTCAAATTTGAAGTCCGAAGAAGTAAAGACCTGGCTGGACTTGTCCAACGCGTTTGTGAAGCAGTACGAGTATAATTGCGAGTTGGCTCCAACACGAACCACGTTGGAAGGGACAAAGAGGAAGCCATCTGAAGATCACAAGACTTATGCCAAGAGGTGGAGGAAAATAGCTGCAAAAGTCGAGCCACCGATGACTGAGAACGAAATCATACGCACTTTCATTAAGGCACATGACCCTCCATATTTCGAAGAAATTTTTCGCATGACTGGATGCTCGTTCGCTGCTATTGTTAATAAACTTGAGGAGTACGATGACTTCGTGAAAGCTGGGAAGATTGTTAATGTCTCTGCCCTCAAGTCACAGTTGGAAGCTTTGCAAAGCCAAGGAGGTAATGAGAAGAACCCGCAATTTAGAAAGAAAGAGGGGGAAACTGCCTTCACCTGGAATCAAAACCCTGTCCCAAGACCCAGACCTCGACAATACCCTACTTACTCAAACCCTTACCCCTACTACTCAAATCCTCATCCTGTTTACCACACCAATATCACTCATCCTCGACCTCGCCCAAATTATGCCAACCCGCCTACAACCCCTTTCCAAATATCTCAACCAAGCTTTCAACAAGCTCGTCCTCGGCCTCCTTACCACCAAAGATTTCCCCCACCAAATAGACCCACCTACAACTATCCCCGACCCACTGAAACCTACAATCAAAGCCGTACCCGAACCTTCGCCAACCTAGGCAGGCCTTTGAACCAATTGTATGAGCAATTGAAGGTTGCCAACAAAATAGGCGTGATTCCCCCTCCAACTTACCTTCATGGTATACCTGCTGGGTACAATCCACATGCTATTTGTGCCTATCATTCGGGAGTACCTGGCCACTCAACCGCCGATTGCAGGGCACTTAAGCACAAAGTCCAAGACATGATCGAGGCAGGAGAAATAGTGCTAAGGAAAAGAGGTGAACAAGGGCCGATCATAAGTACAAATCCTTTTCCTGAACACCAGGACACCTTCGAGGCATCCACCTCCAACGACGAAATTTGAAAATCCTGAAGGAGCTTTGCACAATTTGGATGGCCGAGTATCTTCCCTCTCGAAGGGAATTTCGGTAAATCTAGGGGTTATTTACTAAAGTTCACAAAAACCATTTCTTGCATATGTGAATAGCTTCATGAAAACATCTTTCGCAATTAAGTTTTTGTCTTGTTTCCGCTTTGATTAGTTTTTCCATTAAATGCACAATTTGTTTATTTGATTATTGTCCTGAATTTTAATTCTTTTAAATGGCCAAAGATGAAATTATTTGACCCTTTGAATATCACTGTTCTGGATTCCGATAATACCATTCATCCAAAAGTCCCTTCATTAAGAAATTCCTTCATTGAAAAATCCCTTCTTTGAGAAGGTCAGAAATCCCTTCATTGAAAAATCCCTTCTTTGAGAAGGTCAGAAATCCCTTCGTTGAAAAATCCCTTCTTTGAGAAGGCCAAAAATCCCTTCATTAAAAATTCTTCATTGAAAAATCCCTTCATTAAGAAAGCTCTTCATTGAAAATCTTTTCGTTAAGAAAGCCTTTCATCAAGAAATCCCTCCTCTGCCAAGTTCTAAGCTGATTGGTTAAAGCAGCGTCACCGACGATTGATTTTGATGGATGAAAAGCAGTTGAATGTCGTATGGCCTGTATTCATAACAAAAAGGTCCGCCACCGGTCCTTTAGAGAAGAAGGACAATGAGTTAAAGCGAGATTTGCCAATGCAAGATGAAATCAAAGACGAATTTGGCCTAAACTGGTAAGGCCATTTGTCATTCAAAAAGGTGCTACCGAGTGGAGCACTTATCCTTGAAGAGATGGACGGACAAACAGTCTCTCAACCTATCAACTCAGACATGTGTAAGAAGTTTTATTTTTGATTATGCAAAAGTCAGGCCATCTTCCTTTCCAATTGAAACATTTTATCCCTAGTCACCCCTTTTGAGCTATCAGAACAATAATTTTCGTTTGGCAGCCCCTGAGGATTGCAAACCCTACACTGGGGCAAATTCATTTTGAAAAAAGAAAAAGGAAAAGAGGAAAAGAGAAAAGAAAGAACCCCACACTGGGGCAAATTTAGTTTTTGAAGGAAAATGCAAAAAGTGAGGAAAATGCAATGAA